>NC_064809.1:51221392-51298016 GCF_023721935.1 Panthera uncia | reverse complement strand
TATATATATATATATATATATATATATATATACATACATATATACATACACACATACATACAATGGAGTATTACTCAGCAATCAAAAAGAATGAAATCTTGCCATTTGCAACTACGTGGATGGAACTGAAAGGTATTATGCTAAGCAAAATTAGTCAGAAAAAGACAAATATCATATGACTTCAGTCATACAAGGACTTTAAGATACAAAACAGATGAACCTAAGGGAAGGGAAGCAAAAATAATACAAAAACAGGGATGGGGACAAAACATAAGAGACTCTTAAATATGGATAACAAACAGAGGGTTACTGGAGGGGTTGTGGGAGGGGGGATGGACTAAATGGGTAAGGGGCATTAAGGAATCTATTCCTGAAATCATTGTTGCACTGTATGCTAACTAACTTGGATGTAAATTTCAAAAAAAAAAAGTAATAAATTAAGAACCTCTGGCCTCAGGAAGCGCATGCGTAACTGTTTCCCCCAAACATGGAGTCTTGTAGCCCAGGATAAGGGAGTGGTGGGTACACGTGGGTCTATTGGCTGTGCCCTTGCTTGCGGCCTATCTGCATATCCCACCCCACCCTCCAGCTTTCCCCTTCTCTTCACTCCTGGAAGTCATCAGGCAAATTTTTCACCTACAAGGGACTGCACATCTTTTACCAAGACTCTATCCAGAGTTTTTGGAGCTGTACAGGAAAACTCTGCCACAGTCCACAGTGTCGATTTTGGATGACCACATTAGCCACTATCCACAGCTAGAGGATCCCATGGGCTTCTTGAATGCATATATGGGCTTCATCAACTCCTAAGCTGGAAAGAGTAGCTTCCCTAGATTATCTCCCCTACTCCCTTACCTGTTGCGTATTCCACTTAGAAAGAAATGCCCGAAAGAGGTCCTGGCCACCAAATACTATTCTCTCACAAAAGTCCACCTGAATCACTTGTGATCAGCATATAGTAAAAAGCCCACAGAAGCTCTGGCTAAGGATGGCCCTAACAGTCCACCTCCCGTTCTTCTAACATCTGAGCGAATGTATGGACTTGCCTTTGTCTTTGTGCTATTAGAAAATTCTGATGAGCATTACTAATCACAGATTCAGAAAGACAGGCATTTTAAAAGTCTTTTTACCAATTCTGTGGCCTTTTCTGGAACATTTAGAAATGCTAATTTCTGGCTCATCTTCAATTAGAATCCTATGGTAAAGAATGAGGAGAGGATGTCTCCTTACCTGTCCTCAAATGGCTTTAAGGGCACATGCTTTCATAAGTTTTCTAAGCAACACAGCTTAGGGAGGGTGAGTCTCCCTTGTCATAACTTTGGATTTCATTCCATCAGCTGCTTTTAATTATAGGCATTTTGTTGACCTAGGTTTTGGTTTGAATATGCAGTATTCTAAGTATACTTTAATACTATGATTTACCTGCACGTATTATATGTATTTTATAAGGATACTAAACCAGCAGATACTCTGGCAGAGTAGTGAACCTTATTCAACAGGTTTAATTTCTGAATAAATTGAATTAAATCCAAACTATTTACAGAATTTCCTAAAAATCACAGGATGTTAAGGACCTGTAGCATCCTTGCCAGAGATTTACTGTTATTAGCTAATTCTAACAGCAAATAACAGTCTGACTCTTCAAACCTCAGTGCTTAAAGCATGTCCCTCCTGAGCTTGGAAGAGAGGGGATCGTTGTATAGTCCAAGTTACCATGCTGAATGTACGTGGATTCCTTTTATGACGATTGCTTAATTTCTCGTTGGTTTTCCTAAAGAAGTCTCCTCTTGTAGCTCAGTATTTCCTGTACTTTACAGACAGGAAAGTTCCAAAACTTTAAGAACAAATTCTGAAAGGCCTATGAGCAAATGGTGCTGAATACGTTTTTTTTTTTAAGCCACAGCTTCATTGTCTTAGTCAAAACAGGATGACTGAGTGATTATTTTAAATTCTTTTTTTATTATATTAGCAACTTGAAGTATAACAACTGAAACTGGAATAAGTGTTTATTTTCTATTAATAAAAATTAATTTTAACAAAAATATAAAATTAAAAGTAATAAATTAAATAAAAATAACAAAAAGAAAAAAAGAAATGGAATGGCCATAATTAGACATAGGGAAAACATGAATAAAAAGATGTGAAATATGACAACATACACATAAAATGTGGAGAAGAGAGTAAAAAAAGAGAACGGGAAAAAGAAAGAAAACTTTTGCTTTTCCTGTTTTTGTTTTTTTTAAGAATGTGTTTGAACTTATACAACCATCAAATTAATATGGACTGCTATTTACTTAGGATGTTATATGTGAACATCATGGTAACCACAACCCAAATCATATGATAGATACACAAAAAACAAAAAGAGGGGTGCCTGAGTGGCTCAGAAGGTTAAGTGTCCAACTCTTGATTTTTGGCTCAGGTCATGATCCCAAGGTCATGAGATTGAGCCTGCTTCATGCTCTGCACTCAGTGTGGAGTCTGCTTGGGACTCCCTCTCTTCCTCTGCCCCTCTCCCCGACTCGTGGTCTCTATTTCTCTAAAATAAAAATAATTTTAAAAAAAGAGAAACAAAGCCAAAGAGAACATTATAGATACTCATCAATAACAAAGAAAGAAAGAGAAAAAGGAAGGAATAATAAAGAACTACAAAAACAACCAGAAAACAAATTTTTTTAAATGGCAATAAGTACATACCTATCAATAATTACTTTAAATGCAAATGGAGGGGCACCTGCGTGGCTCAGTTGGTTAAGCATCTGACTCTTGATTTCGGTTCAGGTCACAATCTCACAGTTTGTGAGTTTGAGCCCTACATCGGGCTCTGCACTGACAGTGTGGGGCGTGCTTGGGATTCTCTCTCTCCCTCTCTAGCTCTTCTGCACATACTCTCTCTCAAAATAAATTAATTCAAAAATAAAGATACAGTGTGGCAGAATGGATAAAAAAAAAAAAAGACCTATCTATATGCTGCTAAGAGAGACTCACCTCAGACCTAAAGATGCATACAGACTGAAAGTGAAAGAATGAAAAAACATTTACCATACAAATGGAAACAAACAAACAAACAAAGTCAGGGTAACAATACTTATATCAGACAAAACACACTATGAAACCAAGACTGTAACAAGAGACAAAGAAGGGCATTACATAATGATAAAAGTACAAATCCAATAAGAGAATGTAACAATTGTAAATACCTACACCCCAACAATGGAGCACCAAAATACACAAAGCAAATACTGGGCGACTGGGTGGCTCAGTCATGAAGCCTCTGACTTCGGCTCCAGTCATGACCTCACTGTTCACGAGTTCGAGTCCCACATCGGGTGAGCTCATACCCCCCACTAGGAGAGCACAAGCCCTGCTCCAGGTGAGCTTGAAACCACTTCAGGTAAAACACAAGCCCTGGGTGAGCCCCACTATTCTCTCTCTCTCTCTCTCTCTCTCTTTCCCTCCCTCTCCCTCTCTCCCTCTCTCTGGCCCTCCTGGGATTCTCCCTCTGCCACTCACTCATTTGCACCCTCTCTCTCAAATAAAAAAAAAAATAAAGCAAATGTCAACAGACATAAACAGAGAAAATTGATGGTAATACAATAATAGTAGAAGACGTTAAAACTTCACTACATCGATGAATAAATCATCCGGGCAAAAATCAGTAAGAAAGCAATGCCTTTGAATGACACATTGGATTAGATACATTCAGTACATTAGACATGACAGATACATTCAAAACATTCTATCCAAAAACAACAGAATGCATATTTTTTTCAAGTGCACATGGAATATTCTCCAGAAACGATCACATATTGGACCATATAACAAGCCTCACAAAATTTAAGAAGGCTGAAATCACATCATGCATCTTTTCAAACCACAAGGATATGGAACTTGAAATAAATCACAAGGAAAAAAAAACTAGAAAAACACAAACACATGGAGACTAAACAACAACTGGGTTAATCAAGCAACCAAAGGAGAAGTCAAAAAATACATGGAGGAAAGTAAAAATGAAAATACAATGATCCAACATCTCTGGGACATAGTGAAAGCACTTCTATGAGGCAATACAGGCCTACTTGAAGAAAGAAGAAACAAACAATCTAACCTTACGCTTAAAGGAACAAGAAAAAGAAGAACGAAAAAAGCCCAAAGTGAGCAGAAGAAAGGAAATAAGTAACAAAGCAGAAATAACACAGAGATGAACACACACACACACACACACACACACACACACACACACGGGAAAAAAAAGGAAACAAAGAGTCTCCTTTGAAACTTTTCAAGGTTCTGTGAAAAGATAAACAAAATTCACAATCCCTTGGCCAGACTCAAGAAGAGGGAGAGGGGGAGGGGGAGGGGGAGGGGGAGGGAACCCAAATAAATAAAATCAGAAACAACAGAGGAAGTAACCATTGACACTACAAAAATACAAAGGATTATAAGAGAATACTATGAAAATTTATATGCCAACAAACTGGACAATCTAAAAGAAAGGGAAAATTTCTATAAACCTAAAGTTTCCAAACTGAACCAGGAAGAAATAGAAAATCTGAATAGACTAATTATAAGTAACAAAATTGAATTGATTATCAAAAAACTATGAAAACATAAAAGTCCAGGACCAGATGGATTCACAAGTAGATTCTACCAGACATATAAAGAAGAGTTAATATCTATGCTCCTCAAATTATTTCAAAAAACAGAAGAAGGAAAACTTCCAAATTCATTTTCCAAGACCAGGATTACCCTAATACCAAAACCGGACAGACATCACAAAAAAAGAAAACTACAGGCCAATAACCCTGATGAATATAGATGCAAAAATCCTCAACAAATTAGCAAACCACATATAACAATACATTAAAAAGATCATTCACTGCAATCAGATGGGATTACCAGGATGCAAGGATAGTTCAGTATTCACAAATCAATCAACGTCATATATCTCTTTCACAAATCGGAAGAAAAATCATCTCAAGAGAGGCAGAAAAAGCATTTGACAAGATTCAATATGCATTCATGACAAAAACTCTCAGCAAAATGGGGTTAGAAGGAACATACCTCAACATAATAAAGGCCATATATTAAAGACTCACAGGTAACATCATCTTCAATGTTGAAAAACTGAGAGTTTTCTAAGATCAGGAACAAGACAAGAATGTCTACTCTCACCACTGTTATTCAATACTGTATTAGAACTCCTAGCCACAGTAATCAGACAACAAAAAGAAATAAGAGGCATCCATATTGGTAAAGAAGAAGTTAAACTGTCACTATTTGCAGATGACATGATACTATATATATAAAATCATAAATATTCCACCAAAAAACTACTAAAAGTAATATACTAATTCAGTAAAGTGGCATGACAAAAAATTAATATCCAGAAATCAGTAGTATTTCTATACATGAACAATGAATACAGAGAGAGAAATTTAAAAAACAACACCATTTACAACTGCACCAAAAAGAACAAAATGCCTAGGAATAAACTTAACAAAAGAGGTGAAAGATCTGTACTCTGAAAACTGTAACATACTATGAATGAATTTGAAGACGACACAAACAAATGGATAGTCCATGCACACAGGTTGAAAGAATATTGTCAAACTGTCCATATTACTCAAAGCAATCTACAGATTCAATGCAATCCCTATTAAAATACCAACAGCATTTTTCATACAACTAGAACAAAATAATATTAAAATTAGTATGGGGTCACAAAAGACCCCAAATAGCCAAAGCAATCCTGAGAAAGAATAACAAAGCTAGAGTTATCAAATTTCATATTTCAATATACACCACAGACCTATAGTAATCTGAACAATATAATACAGGTACAAAAATAGACGTAAAGATCAACAGAACAGAGACCCCAGAAACAAAGCCACATTTATACAATCAATCAATTTATGACAAAGGCAAGAATGTACAATGAGAAAAATATAGTCTTTTCAACTACTGGTGCTAGAAAAATTGGACAGCTACGTGTAAAAGAATAAACTAGACCACTTTCTAACACTATCCACAAAAATGAATTCAAAGTGGATTAAAGACCTCAATGAGAGGGAACGTGAGAAGATGGCAATGTAGGAGGATGCTGGGCTCACCTCATCCGCTGATCACTTAGATTCCACCCACATCTGCCTAAATAACCCAGAAAACCACTGGAAGACTAGCAGAATGGACTCTCTGGAGCCAAGCGTAGACAACAGGTCCACAGAAGAGGGTAGGAAGGTCGGAGACGCAGTGAGTGGTACACGGACTGACGGGAGGGAGCCGGGGCAGTGGAGGGGCAGCCCGCCGGGCAAGGCAGAGCCCCAAAGTCTGACTTGCAAAAGCGGTGAGTCAGACTGCGTGAGTTCTGACAGCCAGTGGACTTAACACCTAGAATGCTAAAAGTCAACAGCTCTGCTCTCGGATAGCAGGGAGGGCAAGAGGACTCCGGGAGGGAGAGTTGTTGAGCCCTGGAAGACAGAGCTCAGCTCGGCTGGGGAACAAAGGTGCTGGCAAGTGCCATTTCCCTCTCCCATCACCCAGCCAAAATTCCAAAGGGAAGCAGTTCTTGTCACCGAACATGCTTGCACCGCGCAAACGCCCAATGCTGTGCTTCTGTGGATCCATCCCTCCAACGGGCCTGCCTCCCTCCCGGTGCTGCAGGGCCCCTCCTGCAGGGGACCAAGAGGGCAAAGCTAGCTAAGCCTGCCCCCCCCCCTGCAGCCCCCCCGCCCCGTGCACCTTGCGGATCCACCCCAGCTAATACACCCTTGGCCAGATCCCATCGAAGCAGCACCACAAGCCTGGCAGTGTGCAAGTACCCCAGACAGGGGCCACACCACTCCACAGTGAGTCCTGCCACTGGAAGAGGGGAAGATAAGGTACACACCAGTCTGACTATGGCCCCAGCGGTGGGCTGGGGACAGACATCAGGTCTGACTGCAGCCCACCAACCAACACAAGTTACTCCAGAAAGCACAGTGGACATGCCCCGCAGTTCCGCGCCACTCCAGGGACTATCCAAAATGACGAAATGGAAGAATTCCCCTCAAAAGAAACTCCAGGAAGTAGCGACAGCTAACGAATTGATCAAAAACTATTTAAGCAATATAATGGAACAAGAATTTAGAATAATAGTCATAAAATTAATCACTGGGCTTGAAAAAAGTATAGAGGACAGAGGCGAATCTATTGCTACAGAGATCAAGGGACTAAGAAATAGTAATGAGGAGCTAAAAAATGCTATAAATGAGGTGCGAAATAAAATGGAGGCAACCACAGCTCAGATTGAAGAGGCAGAGGGGAGAATAGGTGAACTGGAAGATAAAATTATGAAAAAAGAGGAAGCTGAGAAAAAGAGAAATAATGCAGTCAAACGGAACAATATCTGTATCATAGGAATTCCAGAAGAGGAAGAGAGAAAGAGGCTGAAGGTGTACTTGAACAAATCATAGCTGAGAACTTTCCTGATCTGGGGAAGGAAAAAGGCATTGAAATCCAAGAGGCACAGAGAACTCCCTTCAGACGTAACTTGAATCGATCTTCTGCACGACATATCATAGTGAAACTGGCAAAATACAAGGATAAAGAGAAAATTCTGAAAGCAGCTAGGGATAAACCTGCTCTAACATATAAAGGGAGGCAGGTAAGACTAGTGACAGACCTATCTATTGAAACTTGGCAGGCCAGAAAGGAATGGCAGGGAATCTTCAATGTGATGAACAGAAAAAATATGCAGCCGACAATCCTTTATCCAGCAAGTCTGTCATTCAGAATAGAAGAAGAAATAAAGGTCTTCCCAAGCAAACAAAAACTGAAGGAATTCATTACCACTAAACCAGCCCTACAAGAGATCCTAAGGGGGATTCTGTGAGTGAAATGTTACAAGGACCACAAAGTACCAGAGACATCACTACAAGCATGAAAACTACAGACATCACAATGACTCTAAACCCATATCTTTCTACAATAACACTGAATGTAAATGGACTAAATGCTCCAACCAAAAGACATAGGGTATCAGAATGGTTAAAAAAATATAAGACCCATCTATTTGCTGTCTACAAGAGACTCATTTTAGATCTGAGGACACCTTCAGATTGAAAGTGAGGGGATGGAGCACTATCTATCATGCTACTAGAAGTCAGAAGAAAGCTGGAGTAGCCACACTTATATCAGATAAACAAGATTTTATTAAAGGCTGTAACAAGAGATGAAGAAGGGCATTATATAATAATTACTGGGTCTATCCATCAGGAAGAGCTAACAATTACAAATATCTATGCGCCAAATACAGGAGCCCCCAAATACAGAAAACAATCACAAACATAAGAAACCTGATTGATAAGAATGTGGTAATTGCAGGAGACTTTAATACCCCACTTACAGAAATGGATAGATCATCTAGACACAGAATCAATAGAGAAACAAGGGCCCTGAATGATACATTGGATCAGATGGATTTGACATATATATTTAGAACTCTGCATCCCAAAGCGACAGAATATACTTTCTTCTCTAGTGCACATGGAACATTCTCTAAGATAGATCACATACTGGGTCACAAAACAGCCCATAATAAGTATAAAAGAATTGAGATCATACCATGCACATTTTCAGACCACAATGTTATGAAACTTGAAATCAACCACAAGAAAAAGTCTGGAAAACCTCCAAAAGCATGGAGGTTAAAGACCACCCTACTAAAGAATAAATGGGTCAACCAAGCAATTAAGAGAAAAAATTTAAAAAACATATGGAAACAAATGAAAATGAAAATACAACGTTCCAAATGCTTTGGGATGCAGTGAAGGCAGTCCTGAGAGGAAAATACACTGCAATCCAGGCCTATCTCAAGAAACAAGAAAAATCCCAACTACAAAATCCAACTGCACACCTAAAGGAAATAGAAGCAGAACAGCAAAGACAGCTCAAACCCAGCAGAAGAAGAGAAATAATAAAGATCAGAGCAGAAATAAACAATATAGAATCTAAAAAAAACGGTAGAGCAGATCAATGAAACCAAGAGTTGTTTTTTTGAAAAAATAAAAACAAAACTGATAAACCACTAGCCAGGCTTCTCAAAAAAGAAAAGAGAGATGACCCAAATAGATAAAATCATGAATAAAAATGGAATTACCACAACCAATCACTCAGAAATACAAGCAATTATCAGGGAATACTATGAAAAATTATACGCCAACAAACTGGACAACCTGGAAGAAATGGACAAATTCCTAAGCACCCACACACTTCCAAAACTTGAACCGGAAGAAATAGAAAACTTGAACAGACCCATAACCAGTGAAGAAATTGAATCAGTTATCAAAAATCTCCCAACAAATAAGAGTCCAGGACCAAATGGCTTCCCTGCGGAATTCTACCATGCCATTAAAGCAGAGATAACACCTAACCTTCTCAAGCGGTTCCAAAAAAATAGAAAGGGAAGGAAAACTTCCAGACTCATTCTATGAAGCCAGCATTACTTTGATTCCTAAACCAGACAGAGACCCAGTAAAAAAAGAGAACTACAGGCCAATATCCCTGATGAATATGGATACAAAAATTCTCAACAAGACACTACCAAATCGAATACAACATATAAAAAGAATTATTCAACATGATCAAGTGGGATTCATTCCTGGGCTGCAGGGCTGGTTCAACATTCGCAAATCAATCATTGTGATACGTCACATTAATAAAAGAAAAGATAAGAACCATATGATCCTGTCAATCGATGCAGAAAAAGCATTTGACAAAATTCAGCATCCTTTCTTAATAAAAACCCTCAAGAAAGTCGGGATAGAAGGAACATACTTAAACATCATAAAAGCCATTTACGGAAAGCCCACAGCTAATGTCATCCTCAATGGGGAAAAACTGAGTGCTTTCCCCCCTGAGATCAGGAACACAACAGGGAGGTCCACTCTCACCGCTGCTGTTTAACATAGTGTTGGAAGTTCTAGCAGCAGCAATCAGACAACAAAAGGAAATCAAAGGCATCAAAATTGGCAAAGATGAAGTCAAGGTTTCACTTTTTGCAGATGACATGATACTATACATGGAAAACCCGATAGACTCCACCAGAAGTCTGCTAGAACTGATACATGAATTCAGCAAAGTCTCAGGATACAAAATCAATGTACAGAAATCAGCTGCATTCTTATACACTAATAATGAAGCAACAGAAAGACAAATAAAGAAGCTGATTCCATTCACAATTGCACCAAGAATCATAAAATACCTAGGAATAAACCTAACCAAAGATGTAAAAGATCTGTATGCTGAAAACTATAGAAAGCTTATGAAGGAAACTGAAGAAGATACAAAGAAATGCAAAAACATTCAGTGCTCATGGATTGGAAGAATAAATATTGTTAAAATGTCAATACTACCCAAAGCTATCTACACATTCAATGCAATCCCAATCAAAATTGCACCAGCATTCTTCTCGAAGCTAGAACAAGCAATCCTAAAATTCATATGGAACCACAAAAGACGCTGAATAGCCAAAGTAATATTGAAGAAGAACACCAAAGCGGGAGGCATCACAATCCCAGACTTTAGCCTCTACTACAAAGCTGTAATCATCAAGACAGCATGGATTTGGCACAAAAACAGACATATAGATCAATGGAATAAAATAGAGGCTCCGGAAGTGGACCCACAAAAGTATGGCCAACTAATCTTTGACAAAGCAGAAAAGAATATCCAATGGAAAAAAGACAGTCTCTAACAAATGGTGCTGGTAGAACTGGACAGCAACATGCAGAAGAATGAAACTAGACCACTTTCTTACACGATTCACAAAAATAAACTCAAAATGGATAAAGGACCTGAATGTGAGACACGAAACCATCAAAACCGTACAGAAGAAAGCAGGAAAAGACCTCTCTGACCTCAGCCGTAGCAATCTCTTACTCGGCACATCTCCAAAGGCAAGGGAATTAAAAGCAAAAATGAAATATTGGGACCTCATTAAGATAAAAAGCTTCTGCACTACAAAGGAAACAATCAACAAAACTAAAAGGCAACTGACAGAATGGGAAAAGATATTTACAAATGACATATCAGGCAAAAGGCTAGTATCCAAAATCTACAAAGAACTCACCAAACTCCACACCTGAAAAACAAATAATCCAATGAAGAAATGGGCAGAAAACATGAATACCCAAGGGATACAGGAGTGCTGATGCATAGGGGCATTTGTGCACCAATGTTTATAGCGGCACTTTCAACAATAACCAAATTATGGAAAGAGCCTAAATGTCCATCAACTGATGCATGGATAAAGAAGCTGTGGTTTATATATACAATGGAATACTACTTGGCAATGAGAAAGAATGAAATATGGCCTTTTGTAGCAACATGGATGGAACTGGAGAGTGTTATGCTAAGTGAAATAAGTCATACGGAGAAAGATGCCATATGGTTTCACTCTTATGTGGATCCTGAGAAACTTAACAGAAGACCATGGGGGAGGGGAAGGGGAAAAAAAAGTTAGCAAGGGAGAGAGGCAAACCATAAGAGACTCTTAAAAACTGAGAATAAACTGAGGGTTGGTGGGGGTGGGAAGGAGGGGAAAGCGGGTGATGGGCACTGAGGAGGGCACCTGTTGGGGTGAGCACTGGGTGTTGTATGGAAACCAATTTGACAATAAATTTCATATTTTAAAAAAAAGACTTCAATGTGAAACATGAAACCATAAAATCCTAAAAAGGAACATGGGCAATAATTTCTCTGATATCTGCCATAGCAATATTTTTCTAAATATGTCTTCTGGGGCAAAGGAAACAAAAAAGCAAAAATAACTAAACACTACATCAAAATAAAAAGCTTTTGCATAGCAAAGGATACCATCAACAACAATGACAAAAAAAAAACCAACCTACTGAATGAATAGAGGAAGATATTTGCAAATGGTATGTCTGATAAGAGGTTAATATCCAAAATATATAAAGAACTGATACAACCCAACACCCAAAAAACAAATAATACAATTAAAAATGGGCAGAGGACCTGAATAGACATTTTTCCAAAGAAGATGTACAGATAGCCAATGGACACATGAAAAGATGCCCCACAGCACTAAACAACAGGGAAATGCACATTAAAACCATAATGAGGTATCGCCTGACACCAGTTAAAATGGCTAATATCAAAATGACAAGAAATAACAAGTGTTGGCAAGGATGTAGAGAAAAAGGAACCTCCATACACCATAGCTGGGAATGTAGATTGGTATAGCCACTGTGGAAAACCATATAAAAGGTCCTCAAAACATTAAAAATAAAAATACCATATGACCTAATAATTCCACCATTGGGTATTCACTCAGAAAGAAACAAAAACACTAACTCAAAAAGATATATATTTATTGCAGTATTATTTACAATGGCCACACAGGAAAGCAACCTAAGTGACCATCAACAGATTAATGGACAGGGAAAATGTGGTACATAAACACATGCGAATATTACACAGCCATAAAAACAGATGAGAACATGCCAGTTGACACAACATGGATGGATCTGGATGGTATTATACTAAGTGAAATAAGTCAGACTGAGAAAGGCAAATACCATATGATTCCATTCATAAATGGAATCAAAAAAAATGAATACAACAAAAAGCAGAATCAGAACTACAAATCCTGAGAACGAACTGATGGTTGCCAGGGGAGGAGAGGTGAGTGGGCAAAACAGGTGAAGGGGAGAGGGAGAGACAGGCCTTCAGTTATGGAATAAGTCATGGGAATGAAAAGAAAAGCATAAGGAATATGGTCAAGATTTGGTAATAGCAATGTAATAGGAGAGATGATAGCTATACCTGTGGGGAACATAGCACAATGCATAAACTTGTCAAATCACCAAGTTGTGCACCTGAAACCAATGTAACATTGTGGGTCAACCACACTCAAATTGAAAAAAGAGAGAGAGAAAGAAGATATCACAAAAACTTCAAATCACTTAAAATCTTACTAAACAATGGTCAGAAAGAAGATCTGAATAGTTTTTCCAAAGACATGCTCAATATTGCTGATCTAATCAACAGGGAAATGCAAATCAGGACCACAGTGAGATATCTCATCTCACCTCTCTTAAAATGGCTATTATAAAAAAAAAAAAAAAGACAAATAACAAGTGCTGGTCAGTATATGGAGAAAAAGGAACTCCTGTGCACTGACGATGGAAATATACATTGGTGCAGCTATTATAGAAAACAATAGAGAGGGCTCTCAAAAAATTAAAAATAGAACTACCATACAATACAGCAATTCCATTTCTGGGAATTCATCTGAAGAAAACAAAAAAACCTCAACATGATATGTGCATACCTATGTTCATTGCAGCACTATTTATAATAGCCAAAATATGGAAACAACCTAAGTAACCATTAATAGATGAGTGGATAAATACACACACACACACACACACACACACACGTGATAGAATATTATTCAGCTATAAAAAAGGAATAAAATCTTGCCATTTACAACATAAATAGACCATGAGGATATTATGGTAAGTGAAATAAACCAGAGAAAGACAGGTACTGTGTATAATCTCACTTACATGTGAAATCTTAAAAACAAAACAAATAAGCAAACAAAACCCAAGCTCCTAAATACAGAGAACACACTGGTGATTGCCAGAGGAAGAGGTGAGAGGTGAGGGGGGGGGAAGGAAGGGGGATAAGTGAGAGGGGCAAACAATACAAATTTCCAGTTATAAAATAAGTCATGGGGATGTAATGTACAGTATAGTGACTACAGTTAACAATACTGTATCGCATATTTGAAAGTTGCTTAGAGAGTAAAACTTCAAACATTCTCATCACAAGAAAGGAAAAAATATTTTGTAACTATTTAAGGTAATGGATATTAACTAGACTAATTGTGGTGATCATGAAATATGTACACAAATATCAAATCATTATGTTGTATATGTGAAACTAATATAATGTTATATGTCAATTATACCTCAATTAAAAAATAGAAAATAAAATTCTTACATAATCAAGTTAATATTTCTACATAAGACCTTTCTAGACTTACAGAAAACATATTTAACAAAATTTCAAAAGCTTTCTCCCTGAGATAGAGGAGATAAGAAACCTGTTATAACCACTTCTATTCAACATTACACTGGGATGCTTGGGCCTGGTCAGTGCAAAAAAAGGCAAGAAAACAATAATAGGTATAAAATAAAAGGAATGAGTATTTGAAGGGAAGAAATAAAACTGTAAATCTTTCATTATTGGCAGATAACGTGATTGTGTATGTGCAAAATTCAAAATCTTACAAACTACTAGAATTTTAAAAAGTCTTTTGATACAAAGCCAATATACAAAAATCAGTTGCAATTGTAGACACTGGCATCAAACAAACAGAAAATCAAATTTTAAAAATAGCATTTAAAAAGCATCAATTGCTTAGAAATAAATCTACTGAGTGATGTGTAACAATTATATTCTAAAATTACAAAATATTATTGGGAGATATATACCACACTCACAGATTGGAAGATTCAATGTTAGAAAAATAACAAATCCTCCCAAACTGATCTACAGATTCAAGGTAAACCCTATCAAAATCCCAGCTGCATATTTTTTGAGGAACTCCACCGTCTGATTCAAATATTCAAAGAATCCAATTGATTTATGACAAAGGTAACACAATGAATTAGGAAAAGATGGTTTTTAGTCAATGTTACCGGGTCAACTGTATTGAAAAATTGAAAAAAAAAAAAAAAAAACATGTAAAAAATTTGAATCCTGAACCTCAACCATACACCATATGGCAATATCAGTTTCAGATGTATTATAGATCTAAATGTGAAATATAAAACATTAGTTTCCAGAAGAAATCATGTAAGAGTATTTCTATATTTCAATAAGCAAAGATTTCTTCAACAGAATATAAAAAGCACTAACCATAAATGTAACCAAATTGATAAACTGTTCCATATGAAAATTAACAACGTCTATTCATCAAAGACATGATTAAGAAGTGAAAAAGTAAAGCCCCACAGTGGAAGGTGTTTCCAATACATCTTATTGACAAAAGATCCAGAATCAAGAGAACTTCTAAAATCTGTAAGATAAAGATAGGCAATCAAAAAGAAAAACCGGGCAAGAAACATGAGCAGGCACTTTGCAAAGAGGATATGATATCCAAGGAGTCAATAAACATATCTAGAAGTACTCAACTCCTTTAGTTGAAACACAAATTAATATCACCATGAGATACTACTACTATCTGCCATTATGGCTAAAAATAAAAATGACTGATAACACCAAGATTTGGAAAGGATGAAAAGCAAATGAAACAGAACTTTCATAAACCACTTGAGAAAAACTATCGAGCAGGGGTTCCAGGCCGGCTCAGTTAATGGAGCATGCCACTCAATCTTGGGGTTGTGAGTTCAAGCTCCATGCTGGATGTACAGATTACTTACAAACAAAATCTTAGGGGCACCTCAGTGGCTCAGTTGGTTGAGTATCCAACTTCAGCTCAGGTCATGATCTCACAGTTCATGGGTTTGAACCCTGCATCGGGCTCTGTGCTGACAGCTCAGAGCCTGTAGCCTGCTTCAGATTCGGTGTCTCCCTCTGTCTCTCTGCCCCTCCCCCGTTCTCTCTCTCTCTCTCTCAAAAATAAACACTAAAAAAATTTTTTTAATCTTAAAAAAAAAGAAAAACTACTGAGCCATTTCCACTAAAAACAATTACCATATGATCCAAGAGTTCCACTCCTAGTTATATACAAAAAGAAATGTGCACCTCTGTTCCCTATAAGAACACTTATAAAAATCTTCATAGCAATACTGTTAACAGTAGTCCAAAACTGTGGACTTTTCATACAAAAGAATACTACAGAGATACAGAGATCTGCAAATGAACAGGGCATCGCTATAGGCAACAACAGGGATAAATCTCACGAATGTAACATTCAATCAACAAAGACAGGAAAAATACATCCTTTATAACTATATTAATATAAATTTCAAAAGCAGGCAAAACTGTTCTATGACTTAAAAGTTAGGGTGGTAGTTATATTTGGGACAATAGAGACCAGGGGAGCCTATGGGTTTCTGGTAATAGTGTATTTCTCATTCTAGGTGGAACTGGCTTTTCACTTTGTGGAAATTGATTGAGCTATGCATTATGATTTGTGCACTTTCCTGTATGTATGTTATACTTCAATAAAACATTTATTTCTTTTAATTCGCAAAACATTTCACAAAATAGAATGTTCATTTTTCTTTGCCCCTAACAAATGAAGGAATTCAAGAACTCCTAGCTCAGGTATGAAGCCAACTAAACCATTGCCCATTCACAAATGACAGATGTCTCAGGCTGCAATTTTCCTAAGGCTAATTTATTTGCAAGATTCAGCTGCCCCACATATGAGTATTTTCCCATTCTTGCTGGTCTTTCTCTTCTGCCACCCTCTTAATTCTGTTTTGTTTTTCCTCTCCTTACATGGCTCTGATGTTGATGAGACCAGACTTTGTTGGATCTCAGAAATTCATTTTCCATTTCTTAATCACAATGGTAGCCATAACACAATTGCAGAAATGCAATTTGCCATCCAAATCTAGCAAGAAGACACAAAAATTAATTATTTAGACGCTAACCCATCTGTATTCTTTTAAAAATTTAGCATGGTTTTACTCTGGTTCCTACATTCTCATTTTAAATTCCTATTGATTTTCATTGTGTAACTTAGTATTTTGGAAAAAAAAAACAAAAAGTTTTATTAATTCCTAATACAAATTGTAAGAATTGTGAGATACTTATCCTTTATTCTTCATACTCCATTTTCAAGGTCAAAACCAGCATTAATTCAACTTCACATTTTATTAAATGTTATGTTGATGTTCCAAATCCCCCATGGCCCCAATTCTAATTCTTCTCCCACTTTTGATTAGTCTCTTCCATCAGAACCACAGCAACTAAAATTGCCTCAGAAGAAAGGAGAAAGAATTAGAATTTAGTTATTGACTTTTCCAAAGGGCATGGTAATGAATATATAAAACAATCAGGTGGGAATGAGCAATGCAAATGACTTCCTATTTAGGGCTTTTAAGCTTCTCTATGATTAAGCTATAGTAAAGAGCAGCGTTTAGCAATTATAATTTCTAATAACAAATCTGGCCTAAGCAATTTTTTTATTACTTTCATTCAGCTATCCAGACTTCAGTCTCTATTTTTGATAGCTAATGCAATTAACCCACAAATGCACATTTGAGTGTCATCTTCTTTTAAAGACTATGTAATTCTGAGACTACATTTTGTTATAACAAGACAAAAACTTATATAGAGAGAACAAAAACTAATAAGCCACAAGTTATAATTTCATTAAGAAAAAAATGCAAAAGAATAACTTAACATAATGGTGAATAATTGGATTAATTCTCTCCTACTACCAAAAAATCTTTACTGATGAAAATATGCATACTTGTAATGTCTTGAGAGCACAATAAAAACGTTATAAAATCATATGCAAAGAAAAAAAATAACAGCATGCCAACAACTGTTTTTATTATTACAGTGGGTAGGAAAAAACCCTTTGCAAGTCTGACCAGTCCTTTGGAAATGACGGTGACTGTAAAGTAACATTTTTCTTCCTCTATATGTAAGTGATTTCCATGGCAACTCTCCATCTGTTTCTCACTATTTTCACAGGCTTTTTAAAATTAAGCTTACATATGTCAATGTTCCAAGATAATCTCTGTGTTTGCATAAACCATATGCCTCCTTGACAAAGTTGGTTATTCCTGTAACATTAGAGAAATGTTTAAATGTCACATCTGTTTTAAGAAAAAAAATGAGGGTAAAATGGGAATGAAGTTGGGATAGGAAGCACTGTTTCTACAAATCCACTGGAAATCAATCCTTAAGCCAATGATTATAGACTTATTTTTAGTTTCTAAATCACAAAGTGATTTAAATTCTAATAAGAAAGTATTCTATGTAGAATACAGAATATATATGAAATATACCTGAGTTTATCCAATACTTAAAACCTATAGGAAGTATACAAGCTTCCTAATATAACCTTTATATTAGCAGTCTTCATATATGAACTATATACGTGTTATTAAGGATCATGTAAAAGATAAGGCATCCCTTTAAAAAAGATAAAACTCAGCAGGTGGGAACTATCAAATAAATTTGGAACTTCTTTTTTCACTATCAAATCCTTCCCATAGTGTTACCAGAAGAATGCTTCAGAAATAATTAGATCCCTGAGAAGCAACTAGAATGACTTTAAAAAAAAAAGCTAAGCTTTCAACTGAGATTTATTCTTCAATCATATGTGACATAGAAACCTCTAGCCACAAGCTCTTACAGAGAAGAAAAACCAATAGAACTTAACTCTTAATCACTAAAATATTGGGCCCAAGGCAATTATACTGATGGATACATTTACTACCAAAAATAATAATTTTAAAGAGACCTTCTTGAAGGTGCAAAAATGAGTATTAGATGACATTATTAAAAGGATGTTTCCCTTTTTTGTTTGTCTTTCAGTGGGCTGAAAGACAGGAGGCTGTCTTGCATGTGGAGAGCGTGTATGTCCTATGTCCTGAAAGAGCTGAGAAGAGCCGCCCTGTCACATTCCCTGCCACCACTCTAATTTTCCCTGTGCCCCAAATCTCCACTACTCGCTTTCTTCAGCTTTCATCATGAAATTCCCCATGGAAATATTCATATCCAAGAAAGGCAAGCCATTACATCTGCGCTCAGTTCATTTTCATTTCCCTAGCAAAGAGTAGTGCTCTGAGAAACTGGGACAAGCATGTTCTCAAAGGATAGATTAGTAGTGCCTCTACTAGGGCTCTATCTAGGAAGGACCAACTACGGAGGATGACTTTTAAAAATGGGGGCAGGGAGATGATTGTTATGAGCACATTAAGTATCTGGAGTAAACACAAACATGGAAGACAAAGACAAATTTAATTTATGCCAAGTTTGTTTAGCATTAGACTTGACCCAATGCAGGATCTTAATTTTGTTTGGATTTCAAACCCTTTGAGAAAATGATATAAAGCTACAAACTTCTTCCCCCAAATTTTCCCTTAAAACATGGTTATAATTCGTGTTGCAGCATAGGTCAGGATTCCTTTTTTATGGTAAATAACATCCCATTGTATACATATTCGTGTGTGTGTCTCATATCTTTATCTATGCATCCATCAATGGACATGTAGGTTGTTTCCACTTCTTGGTTACTGAGAACACTGAAATGAACATAGAAATATCTATTTCAAATAACTATTTGAAATCCTGACTTCAATTCTTTTGAATAATCAGAAGTGGGATAGCTGGATCATATGGAAGCTCTATTTCCAATTTTTTGAGGAATCTCCGTATCACTTTCCACTGCAGCAGACATTATGCTAAGTGAAATAATCCTGTTACAGAAGGACAAATACCTCCTGATTCCACTTAGATGAGTTATCCAAAGCAGTCAAACTCAGAAACTGACAGTAGAATGGTAGTAGGCAGGAACTGTGAAGAGAAGGAAATGGGTAGTTGCTGTTCAAGTGGGTATAGAGTTTCATTCATGCAAGATGAAAAAGTTCTAAAGATTTGCTTTACAACACTGTGTTTTACAGTTGACAATACTGTACCGTATACTTAAAAATTTGTTGAGAGTGTAGATCTCATGTTATTTTTTACCACATAAAAAAGGTTTAAACACACACACACACACACACACACACACACACACACACACACACACCCAGCTATAATTTCATGGAGTCCAAGTCCCTTCTGGTACACTAGGTTGAGTCTCTGATCTAGCAGATCCTCAGAACCCAAGGAGGTACCCTGTCCTGTGATGACTCAGGAAGATGGGGCTTACCTGATAAGACAGACCTTTCCGAAGTCAAGACAGTAGTGCCAATCCTCCAATATAACCAATAGGATTCCATCTACAACGACTCAGAATAGCTACTGCATTTCTTAATAAGACAAAAAAATGAGTCTATCTGTAATCTTATCATTCTGAGTCCTGCCTTATGGGATAGAAGGTATCTATAACAACTCTTTAGAATTATTTAAAATGACTGTGGCTTCAGAAAGAAGTCTTACTTATTGATATGCAAGAGAAGATAGATAAAGTGCAAGAGAGGGAGAAAAGAAGGGAAAAAGAGTTAACTCCCTAGAAGCTGTACTATCTATGACTGATAGATCTGTGTGTGTGTGTGTGTGTATACATATATGTATATACATATGTATATACATATATATATACATATATACACACACACACACACTATGTATAATACATGTACAATAGTAGCCCATGTTCACTGACTTACAACTATAAACCAGCTCTCTATTTACTTAAATCACATAGCCATACTAGAAATTAAGTATACTTATTCTAATTTTACAAACAAGATAACTAAAACTCAATGGTATGAAACAACCTGATTAACCTTCTCTCAAATTGGGGGACAAATTAGAACAAACTTTTTTAAAGGGGGTGGCTCCTACATCGTCATGCACAGAACTAGGGAAAGCATAAATATTTAAAATTCTTAAATAAATAAATAAATAAATAAATAAAAATATTCTAGCTTAGAAGTCAAGTAAATTCAAAAAAGGCTCTTTTAGGGGCGCCTGGGTGGCTCAGTCGGTTGAGCATCCAACTTCAGCTCAGGTCATGATCTCACAGTCTGTGTGTTTGAGCCCCGCATCGGGCTCTGTGCCGACAGCTCAGAGCCTGAAGCCTGCTTGGGATTCTGTGTCTCCCACTCTCTCTGCCCCTCCCCTGCTCATGCTCTGTCTCTCTCTCTCTGTCTCAAAAATAAATTAAAACATTTTTTTAAAAAAAGGCTCTTTTACAAATGATTCTGTCTTGGCATTAAAATACATGTCAGGATCACGGTCCCACAATGTTAAAGTGCTGTGAATCTATTAGCTTTTTGTCCATTATGACCAGGCTGATGATCACAACCAAAGTCAATCAAAGTCTGCAAAGTACCACCAGCTGCTACCTCTGCCTCAGTATAGGAGAATGTACTGAGTACACTTATGGGACCCAGTAAATGTCAAATAACAGCTTCAGAGCAGCATCATTAAATCTCTTTTGAAGCTCTTCATTCAGTTATGTGGGAGCACAGTAATTACACTGACAGGGAGCTTAATCCATCTGTCATATTTCAGAATTGTCTAGAATCCATTAGTATCAACCAAGAGGACTTCAGAGCATCCTAAATCAAAATATTGCTGGGGAATCCTTGCTCCACTATTTACTAGCTATGTAACTAGATTGACTGTATTTTATTTTCTGTATCTTTGATGCTCCAGCAACTAGGGCCTCACTAATAGGGGAGAGACTACCCCTCCCAAGAACAGCCAATTCAAGTGTACCTTTCATATGAAAACCAACTACTCCAGAGTCCATACTGGTAATTAATCTTTCTATCTGGCTTTTACACTGCAAGGGGTAATATTCCTCTGCCCTAATCATCTCATGGCCAGGTACCAGAAAACTAGGCAAAGTCCCTATGCCCCACAGCCCACAGAAATTATTCAAACTACTCAATCCTAAACCTGCTTACCCTGCCTCTCCCATTCCTTTCCACAAACACAATAAAGGCTCTTGCCCATGCTTTCCCCCAGCTCTTCCTGCACCCTAGTGGACCCTGGTGTTTCCCCATGTGGCCCTGGATGATGTGCTGTGCCTCCTATTTCTAAGCAACATGTGAATAAAAACTTCTTCCTCATGACAATCATTTCCATGTCTGAACTTCTTATCATACCAGATTAAAACAAATCCCAGGTACACTTTAAAACTGTGACCTTGAAAGAGTTTCTAAACCTCCCTATAACTCCAGTTCCTTGTATACAATGAAGTAATATTACCTGCCTCAAAAGATTGTTAAGAAATTTAAGTAATTAATAGACAGAAAACATTAAGACCAAGACTCAGTGTACAGGGCACATTACATAGCTGTTAGCTATTATTGTGATTAATGCTAAGTCATGAAGATAACTGATTCTAGGGGCACCTGGGTGGCTCAGTCAGTTAAGCGTCCTATTCTTGATTTTGGCTCAGGTCATGATCTCACAGTTCATGAGTTCAAGCCCTGCATCTGTGCTGACAGTGTGGAGCCTGCTTAGGATTCTCTCTCCCCTTCTCCATCTGCCCCTCCCCCACTTGTGCTTTCTCTCTCAAAATAAATAATCTTAGATAAAATTGTAAGTAACTGATTCTAAAATTAGCATCCTAAACTAGCATACTTTGTAAACTCTGTATTACTTTCAGTTTTGACATTCAAGGATTTAGGATCCATGGATTTAACTGTATGGGAAAAACACAGAAGCTTTGTAACATCTTAGTAATGTCTAATTTTGCAAAGGAAAGAATTAAATGCAAGGTAGGTACTTTAATGACTGGCCCTAGACAATGGCCCAAAATCTACAGTTCAACATGGCTTCCTTCAGTCCTCGCTCTGGAATTATTCTTATTGAGTAATAAACATTTCTTTGATTCTCTGTGGAAAATGCCCTCCCATTTGCCCCCCTCCACCGCCTCAAAAAAAAAAAAAAAGAAGTTGGCTGATTATGTAAAAAAAAAATATTAAAGTAAATGATTCCATGGGGGAAAAAATGGGTAAGCCAGAGAATATAAGTTTTGGATAAACCAAAGGGTGAATTCAGCAGCAGCCAAGATATATAATATAAAGCTCTCCATATACTCTATACATAAACAACAACAACAACAACAAAAAGCAATTCTTTAAACTGTTTCAAGGATTTTTCCAACCAAGTGCAAAAAAATGCCTATATAGGAGAAATCAAACTCTACTAAAAATAAGGGGATCAACTTATACAATGAAGAGATGCATTATTTTAAAAAAGGATGACCCTTGAAATAAATGTGATTAGAGGAAAAAGCCAGAAGTCTTTAAAGAAAAAAGAAAAAAACAAGAGTTCCAATGAAGAAGTAGGAACCACAGGTACTAGAGTGACCTTTGCTAAGAATAAAGGTGGATTCAAAGTGTTAACAAAGCATTTTCTCCCGGAATATTAAGTAAGCGTGAGATACAGCATTAACTGTACATGTTGCTATGGAAGCATTTTCTCCAGTGCCAAAGAACACACTGGGTTACATACTGCCACAAATACTACAGACAAAAAAACCTCATAGTCCTAGAAAGAGGATGATAGTGGTTTTCCATTTCCACATGTTAAGGAGCTTGAAAGTTGTCACTGTGTTCTAACAACAAGTAAAAAGCTGAACAGACTGAAAAATCAACAGCTCTTTTTGTATCCATCAGATAGCGGAAGACGCAGGGTAACCCTGTGTCCTAATACTGGAGAGACAGACAGGCAAACACGGGGAGTCATGTCTTACCAAAGTACAGACTCACCAGCAAAAACCACCATGGGATCCAGTGCGGGGTGAGAAAATCTGAATATACTTGATCAATTGGTGGAGGCTCAGTGTGGACAAGTCTAAGTTAAAAACTTCAGGGAGACTCAGTCACAGGGTGGCCTCCATAATACTATAAAATGCACCTGAGGCACTTACCAGATTCCCACAATAAATATGTGAGAAAAATCACCTGTTTCTGGCAGAGGGAGGGGAAAAGGAAACATTCTTAAATACACAAGAGCACTCTGTTCTTCTTAACAAGGCCTGCCCTCAGGGGAATCTAGTTAACCACAGCCTCAACTCCTGAGGTATTATCAGAATATAACTGACTTTGGAAAGGGAAATACCCAACTCCAGCCTACTCTAACCATTCTGTCCCACCAAGGCAGGAGGCAGTACTGACCAACACTTGGTAAGTTCACAGTGGAGAGGCAAACCCTCACTAAAAGACTGGGACCCCTCCTTCCACAGCTTATACCTACATTACTAACGGCCTATTTACAATAGTTCCTTTTACCTGGTACCTCACATCCAGCTATCAGGGAAAAAATTAAAAGACATACCAAAGGCAAAAAACTTAATTTGAAAAGACAGAGCAAACATCATAACCAGACATGGAAGAAATACTGGAGTTATCAGACTGGGAATTTAAAACACCTATGATTAATATGCTAAGGGTTCTTATGTATAAAATAGACAGTACGCAAGAACAGATATGCAATATAAGAGAGAGAAATCCCAAGAAAGAACCTAAAAGAAATGCTAGAGATAAAAAAAAAAAAAAAAACCACGCTGTAAAATAAATAAAGAATACCTTCGATGAGCTAATTAGTAAACTGGACACAGCTTAGGAAAAAATCTATGAGCTAGAGGATCAAAAAAATTTTTATTTTTATTTTTCTTACTCTTAACTGATCTAACAGATAACTTTCTGTTCAAAATAATAGTAATGATGTATTCAAAAAGCAAAGAGAACAAAGACCAAAAAAAACAAGACAGAGAGAGAGAGAGAGAACAGAATATGCAAGGACTGTGGGACAACTACAAAAGGTGTAACATGCACATAATGGAAATTCCAGAAAGAGAAAAAAGAGATAAAGGAACAGAAGAAATATTGGAAGCAATGACGACTTAGAATTTCCCCAAATTAATGTCAAACACCAAACCACATATCCAGGAAGCTCAGGGAACATCAGAAGTGGGATATATGCCTAAAAAAATGATACTGAGGTGTGTAATTTTTAAATCACAGAAAATCAAGAAATTTAAGAAAATGTACAAGATCTATATGAGAAAAACTACAAAATTCTGATGAATAAAATTGAAGAAAACTAAATAAATGGAGAAAATTTCCATGTTCCTGGACAGGGAAACTCAATATTGTCACAATATCAGTTCTACCCAACTTCAGTTATAGATCCTTTGCAATCCCAATCAAAATCTCTGCAAGTTATTTTACAGATATTGATAAACTGATTCCAAAGTTTACATAGAAAGGCAAATGATTCAGAACAGCCAACACAGTATTGAAGGAGAACAAAATTGGAAGACAGAGGCTACCTGATTCAAGACTTACAATAAAGTTACAGTGTGGTTACAGTGACAGTGTGGTATTAATAAAAGACAAGACAAACAGATCAATGGAACAGAATTGAGGGACTAGAAAAAGATCTTCATTAATATAGTCAACTGATCTTTGACAGAGGAGTAAAGGCTGTACAATGGAGAAAAGACAGTGTCTCTTCAACAAATGGTACTGGAACAAGAGGACATCCACATATAAAAAAAAGTCAATCTAGACAAAGACCTTATACCTTTCATAAAAATTAATTTAAAATGAATCATATACCTAAATGAAAAATGCAAAACTATCAAATTCTAGAAGAAGATATAGCAGACAATTTAGATGACCTTGGGTATGGTGATGTCTGTTTAGATATAACACCAAATATATAATACCAAAGATGTCTTTTATTATTTTTTAAATGTTTATTTATTTTTGAGAGCACAACAGACAGAGCACAAGCAGGGGAGGGGCAGAGAGAGAAGAAAACACAGAATCTGAAGCAGGTTCCAAGCTCCAAGCTGACAGCACAGAGCCCAATGCAGGGCTCGAACCCACAAACCATGAGATCATGACCTGAGCCGAAGTTGGATGCTTAATTGACTGAGCCACCCAGGTACCCTCAAAGATGTCTCTTAGATACAAACCCCAATTCTAACAAGTTGGACCTCATTAAAATTAAAACTTCTGTTCTGTGAAAGACACTGTCAAGAGAATGAAAAGACAAACCACAGACTGGGAAAAACCATTTGCAAAACACATATCTGACAAAAGAACTGGTATCCAATAAAACATACAAAGAACTCTTAAAATTCAACAATAAGGGAAAAAACTGAAAAGGGGGCTAAAGAGCTTACTAATAGCTCACCAAAGAAAATATACAGATAATAGGCATATGACAAGAATAGCTTCATCATGATACATCCCATCTGGTATCATCAGGGAAATGCAAACTAAAACTTCAGTGAGATACCATTAAACACCTATTAAAATGACCAAAATCCAAAACACTGACAACACCAAATCCTGACAAAGACGTGGAGAAACAAAAACTCTTATCCATTGCTACTGGGAATGTAAAATAGTACACCCACTTTGGAACAAGGTTCAGCAGTTTCCTACAAAATTAAACACATACTCTTACCATATGAGCTGGCAATCACATGCTTGTTACCTACCCAAAGGAGTTGAAAACACATGTCCACACAAAAACCCCGACATGAATGTTAAAGCAGCTTTCTTCAAAACTGCTAAAACTTGGAAGCAATCAAGATGTCTCTCAGCAGGTGAATGGATATATAAATTGTGGTACATCCAAGCAATGGAATGTTATTCAGCATTAAAAAGAAACAAGCTATCAAGCCATGTAACCATATGGAGAAATCTCAAATGCCTTTGTTACTAAGGGAAAGAAGCCAATCTGAAAAGGCTACATATGGTAAAATTCCAACTATATGACATTCTGGAAAAAGCAAAACTATGGAGACAATAAAAAAAAATCAGTGGTTGCCTGAGGTGGAGGGATAAGAGAGATGAACAGGCAGATTGCAAAGAATTTCTACAGCAGTGAAAATACTCTGTCTGATATTGTAATGATGGATACGTGTCATTGATTATACCTTTCTGCAAATCCATAGAAGGTACAACACCAAGAGTTAAACCCTAAGGTAAACTATGGGCTTTGGGGTAATTATGATATGTCAATGTAGGTTCATTCTTTGTAAAGAATGTACCATCTTATACTGTTGATAATGGGGGAGGCTATGCATGTGTAAGGGCATGGAATAAATGGAAAATCTCTGTACCTTTCTCTCAGTTTTGCTGTAAACCTAAAACTGCTTTAAGAGAAATACTTGGGGGTGCCTGGGCGGCTCATTCCATTAAGTGTCTGACTCTTGATTTCAGCTCAGGTCATGATCTCACAGTTTGGGAGATTGAACCCCACATAGGTCTACACTGACAGCGCAGAGCCTGCTTGGGATCCTCTCTCTCCCTCTCTCTGCCCCTCCCCCACTCGTGCTCAAGCTCCCTCTCTCAAAATATATTTTTAAAAATACTTAAAAAAAAAAGAGGATAATATTTTTAGATATAAATGTATTTTCACACCAATGTATTTTCACACCAATAATAACTAGTTCCCCGTTCTGCCAAGGCCCTCCCTCATATTACATCAATGGTATTAGTGGGGCACCTGGGTGGCTCACTCAGTTACATGTCCAACTCTTGGTTTCAACTCAGGTCATGATCTCATGGTTCATGAGTTCAAGCCCTACATGGGGCTCTGTTCAGACAGCGAAGAGCCTGCTTGGGATTCTCTGTCTCCTTCTCTCTCTGACCCTTCCCAGCTCCTGCTCACTCTCTCTCTCTCAAAAATAAACAAACATTAAAATACATATACATTTAAATCAATGGTATTAGTTGCTTAAAAGTAGTCAATATTAAATCAACTTTGTTTTAGATTATATTTAAATATAGCTAGGGTAATCTGTTTTGGTGAATTTTTAAATCTTAAGATCTTTCTTTTCCTATTAACACACTTTTAAGTCCTGAGTATAGAATTTTACTATAAGACATAAGGTAGAAAGAATGCAGGTTGTGACATCAAAACAGCTTTCTTATGCACAAAAAAGGAAATCGAAGTTCAAGTAGCCAGTGAAAAGTAGAAAAAATTGGAAGGTTAAAGACTAGGGCAACATGTTGTCTGGGACCCCAAGAAAGAAATCTGGGCCCATATACCACCCTCCCAGGTCACAGCTTGATAGGAATCCTAGGGGAAAAAATAGTGGAAGAAAAGCCCAAGAACATCCACACTGCCACTCCCATGCCCCGCATGTCCCACTAGTTAAATGAGCCCAAGACAGCACTTCCGGCTGCCCACAATTAATTGTGTATGGCATTCAGGGGATCTAAAACTTGCATATGCACCCATGGGCAGCATGGAAACTCTGGCAAGAACAGTAAACTTGTTAAAAGGCAAACTCACTTTTTTGAAAGCATAATGACTCTCAGACAAATATAAAATGAACATTCAAAGGCTATATCTAATTCATTAATAAATGAGGAAACCAGTAAGATGGTACAATTACCCCAAAGAAGAATTCAAATTTTATATGTAAATATATAAAGTACATTACACACACACACACACACACACACACACACACACACACACACATATGGCATAGCAACAAAGTCCTATAACATGCCCATGCTGTGGATTTTATTTAATGTGGCACAGTGTATTTTGACAGCTTTATAAATTACTTTAATCTTATAAATTACTAGCACTGGAGATCTATGAAGGTCACTGACACTGTGTTTTAATTTATTGAATTCTATAAGGGAAATGATATTAACTAGTAGTATTTCTAAACTTGAGATTTACAGAAGGGTTTGGGATACAACCTCTTCAAATGTTAGAAAATAATTTCCATGTACATTATGAGTTTTTTAAGTGATACTCTTTCTCTCCAGGGGATACAGCCATCACAGGCATCAGGCCAGGCCTCCCAGACACAGCAAATTGCAGCAATAAAACAATTACTTAAACTGCAAGTAAAGATTTCACATCAATTTAATATTACCCTCATCTTTCTGTTCAAGTTCCTGTTTTTTCAAGGCTCCAAGAAACTATTTTGATGAGCAATTCGTGAAAAAAAATTTTTTTCAACACATCTAGAAGCTAGCACTGTGTGCCACTCAAGAAAACGCCCAGAGAAAAGATTGACAGAAGAAGCCTAAGCCAAGTCAAGACCAGTGAGGCCAAGTTCTGCCTCTTGCTGAAGAAAGGCCCTCTTAGCTTCATGTCATCCAAAGCGTGACTTAACACTTGAAACAAGCATGTGCACAGTTGGTTCCAGGATAAGAAAAGAAAACTACTGAATATACAGCAGGCGCAAGATCAAAGCATCCCCAGGTCACTTTCTTGCCCCATTTAATTAGTTATTCATTCATTTAACAAATACTTATTAATGATGTACCTGATAGAACTTTGTGCATTATACTTGTGTTGGTTCCAAAGTTCGAGAGTTCCCAGGTGAAATTTGAAATTGGTCCCTAGACACAGAAAGCAAGGAGAAGACAGAGGATCTCTTTTGCATTGTTGGTGGGAATGCAAGCTGGTGCAGCCACTCTGGAAAACAGCATGGAGGTTCCTCAAAAAATTAAAACTAGAACTACCCTATGACCCAGCAATTGCACTACTAGGTATTTATCCAAGGGATCCAGGTATGCTGTTTCAAAGGGGCACATGCACCCCAATGTTTATAGCAGCACTATCAACAATAGCCAAAGTATGGAAAGAGCCCAAATATCCATCAATGGATGAATGGATAGAGAATGGATAGAGAATGGAGAGAACAGATGAATGGATATACACACACACACACACACACACACACACACACATATACATACAATGGAGTATTACTCGGCAATCAAAAAGAATGAAATCTTGCCATTTGCAACTATGTGGATGAAACTGGACGGTATTATGCTAAGTAAATTGTTCAGTCAGAGAAAGACAAAAATCATTATGATTTCATTCATATGAGGACTTTAAGAGACAAAACAGATGAACATAAGGGAAGGGAAACAAAAATAATATAAAAACAGGGAGGGGGACAAAACATAAGAGACTCTTAAATATGGAGAACAAACAGAGGGTTACTGGAGGGTGTGTGGGAAGGGGGAATGGGCTAAATGAGTAAGGGACACTAAGGAATGTACTCCTGAAATCGTTGTTGCACTATATGCTAACTCACTTGGATGTAAATTAAAAAAAATAAAATTAATTATTATGTTGGGAAAAAAAAAAAAAAAAAGCAAGGAGAGACTGAACAAAGAGGCAGTCCACTCCAGACTGGTAGGTGGCAGATTTAATAAGCAAGGGAATGTACACAGCTTGTCTTGGGTGACTACAAATGAGTAAGTCGCTGCACCTGCCCACCATAATTTTCATAGTTAATCCATGTAGGGGAGCCTAGGTGGCTCAATCGGTTGAGCAACCGACTTCAGCTCAGGTCATGATCTTGAGATTGGTGAGTTCGAGCCTTGTGTCAGGCTCTGTGCTGACAGCTCAGAGCCTGGATCCTGCTTTGGATTCTGTGTCTCCCTCTCTCTCTCTTCCCCTCCCCCAATCGCATTCTCTCTCTCTAAAATAAATAAAAATTAGGGGCACCTGGGTTGTTCAGTCCGTTAAGCACCCAACTTTGGCTCAAGTCATGATCTCACAGCTTGTCAGTTTGAGCCCCCCATTGGGCTCTGTGCTGACAGTTCAGAGCCTGGAGCCTGCTTCAGATTCTGTGTCTCCCTCTCTCTGCCCCTTCCCCACTCAAGCTCTGTCTCTCTCCTTCAAAAATAAATAAATGTTAAAAAAATTTTAATAAACGTCAAAAAAAAATTTTGAAGAGTTAAAACATGTATACTATACAGATAGTCTCAGTGACCCCTTACACCCTCAAGGCCACGACCTTGAAATAGCTCCTACTGTGGGAACAGTGGGCAGAAGATACATTCCAAGGGCAGGGGAGGGGCTAAGGAGCCTCTGGTTGCCTGGGTCCAGCCCTTGGGTCAACTAACAGTCACGTCCTCTTAATGACCTCCTTCAACAACTGGGCATGTTATAAGAATGAAAGAGAGAGTCCACATTCTCAAGGTTACTTAAGGTTCCATGAGGCTAAATACTAAGTGATAAGTACAAGGCTTTTCCTAAGTGATTTGGGTGGGGAAGAGGAGTCAAGAGGCTTTTCTCGAAGAATGATACTAAATTGGTATCTGAGGAATAAAGTTTTCACCCATTGATCACTAGATAAAAACCCATGAACTTTGACCTGCATAAAGGTATACCCATGCAAAAGTGTCAGTGTAGAAACAGTGTTATGCTAACCTTGACAAGAAAAAAGAAACACACACACACACACACACACACACACACACACACACACTGCATTTCCAAATTTAGTCAACTAGGGACATTGAGTCAGGTCACTTAAAACAGGCACAAAGTTTAATCATTCCAAGGAGTTGAGTATTGTGCCTCTTATCTCCTAATCTAAAATTAAATTTCCCATTTAGCTTTGACATAAAGACTATTTATAGACATTTAAAAAAAAATAAGAAAACTAAAAAGCTTAAACCCTGGGAGGATTTCATAAACCAAAATGAGAAGAAAGCGACATCTAATGGTTCAAAACATCTCTAGTTGCTCTTCAAAACTCAAGGGACTAGAAAAGACAGACTTTGACATAAACCATCAGACAAAGACAGCCTCAAAAGTCATCCTAAAAAGTCAAAAATGTCATCCAACCATCTGGGAAACAAGCAAATGCATTCAATCTAATGTCGTGCTGAGCTGTGGAAAGTTTAACCAAAAGGCATTCCAAAGATTAACCATAAACAGTTTAAATGCTTTTTGACTCTTCGTAGGATTTTTCCTCTTCTGAAAAAATATTAACACTCTGCAGTGCAAACATGTACCAGACCCTCCTCTAAGTGTCTCATATATATGTATCAAGTCATTTAAAGATTGTTTTTACACAATCCACATTTAGGCAAATGAATAAACCATAAATTCTGCCAGAACTCTTAAGGTCAAAATAGGAATAAATTAATGTTGTGCAAAGACAACAATATTAAATGGATGTAATTACTTCTTAGAACAGAACCACAAAGGAACTTGAGACGTCAAAGTTTATATTTTGGTCCTCTGGAGTTGTTGAAAAATCTATCCCATGAGAGGAAATGCAGCATTTTTACTTATTTCTTAATTCTTTCTATCCTGCTCTTTGCTTTCTTATCTTGCTGATCTGCGGAAAGTATTTTTTCCCTAACTTCCTTATTCAATGTTACCAGTACTTACAGGCTTATAAAGTATAATCCCAAATAGTTTATCTTTCTAACCACTGAGAAAGAGTCACCAGGTGAACAGTGGTGCCTGGCTTAAGCTTGGTAGGTCAAAAGGCCGTGCCAACACCAAGAAGGGATATGTGAGTCACAATATATGTTTCTTCTTTAGAAAAATGTCTTCATATAAAGATTAGATTATAAGTATTGTTCTGTTGTCTACTGAGGGAAGTTTTGGGGTTTTTTGTGTTTTTGGTTTTGTTTTTGTTTTTGTTTTTGTTTTTGTTTTGAGAGAGAGGGAAAGAGAAAGCAAATGCAGGCATGGTGGAAGAGGGAGAGAGGGAATCTTAAGCAGGCTCCACACCCAGTGCAGAACCTGACACAGGGCTTGATCTCATGACCCTGGGATCATGACCTGAGCCAAAATCAAGAGTCAGACATTCAACCAACTAAGCAACCCAGGTGCCCATGAGGGAAGATTTTTTAAATATTGTGTGTTGGGACGTCAGTGTGTTGGTGGCTCAGTCAGTGAAGCATCCAACTTCAGCTCAGGTCATGATCTCACATGTCGGCTGTCTGTGCTGACAGTTCAGAGCCTGGAGCCTGCTTCGATTCAGTGCCTCCTTCCCTCTCTCTCTCTGCCCCTCCCCTACGTATGTTTTTTCTCTCTCAAAAAACAAACATTTTTTAAAAACATTGTGTGTTAATCACCTTAACTAGGTAAATATCAACCAATAAATATAAACTCCTCCTAAATCCAAATATCTTTTTATTTCTCATTAAATGGTAGAAATCATACTTGATCTCACCCATAGTTTTATCAGTCAGTGAATTACATGTGGTCTCTCTCCTATACATAAATTCAGCCTGAGAGACAGCCTCAGGATGTAACCCCATTACAGGACATATTTGGCAATAACCGTTCCTTTACAACTAATAAAAAAGACTTTAATTTATCTCCTAAGGACTCATAATTTGTTCTGAAGCATCTTTTGTTGTTATATACACCATCCTCATGCTTGAAGAGTGGACAGGTAGAAGTGAGGTTGACTGGTCTCCTGATTTTGGAATGCATCTTTGCTACACGTGGAAGCTTTTTTTCTTTTGTAGTGGTCAGAACAGAAAAGCATTGATTATATGACTTTATCAAAAAGTCACAGAAGCATAGATTACATACCTTTACCAAAATGCACTTCTTTGCTTACATTTTTCCAATCAAGAAAGGATTCTTTTAGGTACCAAAATTCTGCATGCCCAACTGTCTCTTCTTAAAAATTGAATATATTATGCATAGAGTATTTTGCACAGAATACATGAAAATTATCCATTAACCAACCTGGTAACCCTCAGTTCCTTCCAAACCTCTTAAAGGAGTTGGTGATTTCATAGATCTCAGAACAAAAGGAGGACACATTTTAGACATCCAGTTCAGAAGAGGCAAGGAGAATTCAATCAGTCCCCTGCTGAATGGATAAAGCTCTGATCTATATTATTTTTTTTTATAAATTTTTTTTTAACGTTTATTTATTTTTGAGATAGAGAGAGAGACAGAGCATGAACGGGGGAGGAGCAGAGAGAGAGGGAGACACAGAATCGGAAGCAGGCTCCAGGCTCTGAGCCATCAGCCCAGAGCCCGACGCGGGGCTCGAACTCACGGACCGCGAGATCATGACCTGAGCTGAAGTCGGACGCTCAACCGACTGAGCCACCCAGGCGCCCGTGATCTATATTATTTATTAGTGACTTCCAAGAGCATGAACAGTAATATTTTTTCATTATTTCTCTCAAAGAAGAACTGGAAAAGAAAACAAATCTATAGATTTTCTTACTACACCAATGAAGAGGAAGAAATGTTTAAGTGAAGCCTCTGGCTCTGGGAAAAATGACATGTTCCTGGCAAAAATTTCAGTGATGAACCCCCCAAAAATTCCCCTTCCCCAGAATCCCCAAACTTCTTCCCAATCCAGACCCTGAATACGCATCATTCAAGTTCTTCCCCAACAAGGTCCTTTTCGATCTTGCTCAGGGAGCTCCATTTCCTGGTCTTCACTCCCAGCACTGTCCCAGGACCTAAAAGACTGCCTTGCTTTTTTAACTGTTTAAACATTTAACTATAAATGCTTTTTTAACTGTTTCTTGTTAACTTGCTTTTTTAACTGTTTCTTGAGCTAATTATAAGCACAGTTGCTCACTTCTTCCCAAATTCTTTCACAAGCCAATCTCTCTGGCCACCGCCAGCCTGTAAAGCAGTCACTTTAATTTCACAGTTATATTTCTGGAGGCACGGAGACAAGCAGCACGGGTGAACCAAACTAACAACTGAGCCAGGTCTTGCATCAGAGAAAAGGGGAACCAGAGAGACTAACAAAATTTCCCCTAAGACACCACATAGTGAGGTCTAAAGAGGCTTAAACACATTTGGTGGCTTAACCAAAACAAGTGCATTACCTTGCAGTTCTGGAGATCAGAAGTTCAAACGGAATCCCACTGGACTAAAATCTAGGTGCTGGCAGGGTTGCATTCCTTTTGGAGAAGAATCCATGTCCTTGACTTTTCCAGTTTCTAAAACCATCAGCATTCCTTGGTTTATGGCCCCTTTCTTCCATCCTCAAGACTAAGAAGACTAAGTTGAGTCTTTCTCACAGAGAATCAAACTGACCTGCTTTTCTGCTTCCCTCTTGCACTTTAAAAAAAATGTTTATTTATTGTTGAGAGAGAGAGAGAGAGAGAGAGAGTTGGGGAGGGGCAGATAGAAAGGGAGACACAGAATGTGAAGCAGGTGCCAGACTCCGAGCTGTCCGCACAGAGCCCAAACCAGGGCTTGAACTCACAAACTGTGAGATCATCACCTGAGCCAAAGTCGGATGCTTAACTGCCTGAGCCACCCAGGTGCTCCCTTCTCGCACTTTACATGATCATTCTGATTACAATGCACCCACCTGGACAAACTCCTTACTTTCAGACCCTGTAGCTGATTAGCCTTCCTAATTCTATCTACAACATTAATTCCCCTTTGCCCTATAAAGTAGCATATTCAAAGGTTCCTGGGATGAAGGCATGGACATCTCTGGAGGGGCCACGGTTCTGCCTACCACACAAAACTACAAGAAAACCTGTTCTTTGTTCCAGAAGGAGATAAGATCTCCGTCTTCCAAGGCTGTTGGTTAGCTATACAGACATCTTTGAAAAGACAGTCCAGAACAAAGAGCAGTCAGTGATTTCCTTCGTGAGAATTGCAGAAATGTGAGAAACTCATGAAAAATTGTCCTCCAAGACTCACCACCACCCGCTACCCTTGTATATTTGCAGAGAAAACCAAGTAAAGATTTTGAATTGTTTTTAATTATATATTTTCTCTAACACTATTTTACAGATGTGAAAACCAAAGCCTCTGACGACCCAGCAAGTTACTGTTTTTGTTTTGTTTTTTTCTTAATATGTCACTGACACAAACTGGATCACAAGACTGTATTCGTTTATATGGGTTCAAATGGATAGATAATTCTACATATGTGTCGAAAGAGAAATTATAACTAGATCTTTTCAGCAGAATTTTCCTGGTTTAATCAAGGACTAAGTATATAATCAACCTTCATCAACTTGAAGAGATCAATGAACACTTATAGAAAATAAAGCAGTTTACATAACTCCACAAAGTTGGTTTGGTGGCTAGCTTTGGGGGGAAGGTTTTTGATATTTCATTCCAGTGCTCAAGAATTTTCTATGTTAGGAAGTTCTTCATACTTAACCTTAAATCTTGCTATTTGCAGCTTTAACCCATCTCCTCTTAAACTGTCCTCAGGGATCTCTCTTTCACATGATCCTCTGTGCCTTCCAGAAGGAACAAAAATAAAAAAACTCTCATGAAACTCCTCCTTAATAAATTATACTGAAAGAAATGTGCCATGTTCCTACAAGCAAATCTACAAAGAAGACTCTTTGGTAAATGTTGGTTTTCCAGCAAAGATGAGTTCAATCAATGCTAAGTTATTCTTACTGAAGTAAAATGAAAGGTGCTGATCACCTCTGAAGAAATATTTACATTTTTTTAATTTATATAATAGAAACTTAAAGTAGAAGTTCCAGCAGACAGACCAAGACACCAAATGAAAAAAGCAGTATGGCACCACATGCAAAATTTACAAAAACCTGTTACATGACTCTTGAAATTCTTTATGAACATTAAGATTATAAAAGGTCAGACAAAGGGGGGCCTGGCTGGCTCAGTTGCTAGAGCCTGCAACTCTTGATCTCAGGGTTATAGGTTCAAGCAGCTCAGTGTTGGGCCTAGAGGTTACTTTTTAAAAAAAAAAAGTCATACAGTTAGATACTGGTGAGATTTTGTGAAGAACATTCCTATGGAGGTAGCTGTTGCTCCTCTGTGAATCCCCATCTTCAGTGTCCCACGGGGCTTGCAGGGGAGGCTGACCCTCTTTCATGGCAAGAAAGAGCTTCAAGAAGACTACTCTCAGAGTAAACAATCTTAACTGATTTGGCAGCAGGGCAAAGAAGACTTTGCTGCTGTGTTGGAATCAGTATTCATTTCCAGAATCTAAGCAAAGAATATTTCCATATGTGAGCCTAGAGCCACCATAGATAGTATGCAAGTTATGTGCTCTCAAGGGTACAACCTCTGCTGGGTGGGGAGGGGGGGATGCTGGGAGGAATGCATGTATGTGCTAGTACAGGAATGTTTCTCTTCTGGCACAAGGCAATAGAGGGTCTTGGTCTAACAAACCCAGTACACACGGTCACAATTTCCTGACAGATAGAAACAAAGTGTCTTGAGAAATGTGCACTCCTTTCTGATAAACACAAAAGCACCACGTGGGCAAGCAATGGCACTACGTGAGCTCTGGACATACATGAGAGAGAGGGACACCAACACAGGGATTCCACACAGCCACCTGCAGAGGTTCATGAGATCTCAGCAAACAGAAGCCACAGATGGACCACCAAAACAGCGAGAGTCTGAGGAGGGCATGAGCAAGAACACACAACTGGAACAAGGGAACTACAGATGAGGAACCCCCAATCATGAGGCAACGTGCGTGTCCACAAAACAAAAGAAAGCATCGCAGGCGAGAAAGAGTTCATTTCGAATATTGGCAAATCCCTTTCTATAAGATGTCAGTCACGAACCTCCTTGCCCCCTCCCCCCATCTCTCTTCCCTCCCTCCTGTTTCAACCGCCAGAGTCAGGAACATTGGTTGGCAAGATGGAAAGAGCGAAGGAAGCGCGTACGTCATGTGCTACCGCAGACCGACTGGGAAGACCTGGAGGAATGCTGGTCCTCAAACTCTCCTCACACAGCTTCAGACCTCCTACGCTTCCATGACTTCAGCAGTCCCCAAATCTATTTCACACAGAAATCACAAGTTACATTGTTCCTTCAACCTCTAAAAGTTGGTAAATTCTGACATTTTTTATAGTTTTTATCTTTGCTAGCACTTAGAAAAATCATGCACTAGAACAAATTAAAACCTCAGAAGGAAATGTGAGAAGCAATTAAGCCTGAAGGAGCAAAGAAGACCAAAAAGTAAATAGGAATAAAGCAGGATACTAGAAGCAGATTGAAGCAAAGGAGCCAGATTTCCAAGTAGGATGACAAAGTACTTTTTAATTTAACAGAGACCTCATGAAAGCAAGGTGACTGACAGGTAGACACCCCTGAGGTGCCTTATCTAGCACCCCTGAGGTGCCTTTCTGTAATGTGTAGAACAAAAGATCAAGCTGTCAAGTTACAAAGCTAGGAAGCCAAGGACATTGCTGGGACAGATGTGAAAAAGAAGATACATCAGCAAGACAGTCAGACCCAGGATGGACACTGAAGCCAAAGATCAGAGTGAAGCCATGGGCCTAAATTAACATAAGCCAGGAATAAGAGCAGAGGCCAGAGGTCTGACAAATCTGCCAAGTCCAAACCAGGTCAGCCACCAAGATACTTGAGAGAAACAGGCCACTTTAAAACCCAGACAGACAGGGGCGCCTGGGTGGCTCAGTTGGTTAAGCGACTGCGGCTCAGGTCATGATCTCGCAGTTTGTGAGTTGGAGCCCTGCATTGGGCTCTGTGCTGACAGGTCAGAGCCTGGAGCCTACTTTGGATTCTGTGTCTCCCCTTCTCGCTACCCCTCCCCTGCTCACACTCTGTGTCTCTCTGTCTCTCAATGATAAATAAACGTTAAAAATAATTTTTTTAATAATAATAATAAATAAATAAAAACAGACAGACAGCAGTCTTCCAAGGGAGGTACTCTTGCCCTGTGTGAAGATATTAGAATGGGTGCGAGGTCACAGACAGTTGTAAAGGAATTGATTTGCAGATCCTCTACTCTTACAGGTACTTTTCCTATAACTGGTCTGAGAGTGCACTCTTCTCAAAGTCACTTTTCTCCCTATTTACAAAAGAAAAGTCTACCTCTCACCCATCTCAAACCTTAAAATGGTCCAGAACCAAAAAGAATTTGGTAATTCCTTTTTTAAAAGCCTCAGAAACAGTTTCACATACATACTCCTCTATCAGTCTAACTAAAAGATGCATTTCCCATCTATTTTCACCTTTTCAAAAAATAACAATCAAAGGGGTGCCTGGGTGGCTCAGTTGGTTAAGCATCCAACTTCAGCTCAGGTCCTGATCTCACAGTCCATGAGTTCAAGCACCGCGTTGGGCTCTGTGCTGACAGCCGAAGCCTGGACCCTGCTTCGGATTCTGTGTCTCCCTCTCTCTCTCTGCCCCTCTTGCTTGCACTCTGCCTCTCTCTCTTCTCAAAAATAAATAAACATTTAAAAAATTAAATAAAAATAACAATCAAATATTTTAATACATCTATACAATTTTGAGCAACTGTAGACTATTAATAATCATAGTGAAAATTCAATGCTACAGAAATATTTTAACATAATAAACCTTATGGTCACAGAAAAACATATGTAATTTTTAACTTCGATTTTCAAGTTTTTTGTTGCTATTGCCGTTAAGTTTACCAAAGTGAATGTATCAGTGAGGGTTCTTAAGAGGGTTCCTGGACCAACAGGAGATAGAACAAAGAACCGGCTAGTGGCAGAGGTTGGCCAGTTTGAAATCTCTTTAGGGGTCATAAGAGCAAAATTTGAAAACCGGCTCTTGGGCAATAAAGGGTAGTCATTTAAATTAAGGCCTCAGATTATACTGTACATACCTATTAGCTGTGTGAACTGAGGACAATTACTTAAATGGAGTTCGCTGGTCTGGGGGTTGTCGCTCTTGTTTTAAGATGTCATATTAAGCACCTATATCACCTAATTTTGGACAAGATTGAGATATTATTCACAAACCACTTAGCATAGTTCCTGACACATAGTAACTCTTCAACATTATTATTATTATTACACAGCAGGTATCATTTGCAAACTGTAACCCAAGACCTATAATGCAAAAGAAACTCCCAAAATCTGTCTTATCCTGCCAGACTCCTCACCTTTCTCTAATCCTCCTTTCAGGTCATTCCCCGGGCTTCTGTGGGTAGGCACGAAAACACTGACCTTTAATTCAAACCTCAGCTCATAATGGACAGCATTTCCAATTATCCTCTAGAAAGTGCCCTAGCACTGGAACCCTTACATCCCTTAAGCACACATTAGACATTAGTTCTCTCTCTTCTGGACACACATCCCAGCCAAGCTTCTTCCTAATGGTTGCTCCAGTTCCTTAAAAGAGCTCTAATGAGGGGTGCCTGGATAGCTCAGCGGGTTAAGCTTCCGACTTCAGCTCAGGTCATGATTTCACCGTTTGTCAGTTCAAGCCCCATATCTGTCAGTACAGAGCCTGCTTCACATCCTCTGTCTCCCTCTCTCTCTGTCCTGCCCCTACTCATGCTCTCTTTCTCAAAAATAAACAAACATAAAAAAAAAATCTCTAATGAGCCTGGATCCCAAAGTTCCTTTGCTGATCTACTCAAATTATGAGATAGCTTTCACAGTTTAAAAACATTTTCATCCGGCTCAGATGATCTTGTCTGGGTAGAGGACCCATGAATGCTTTCTAATGCTTTCAGGTAGCATGGGATAAATAATCACTCTGTTTAGACCATAATCATTGCAGACCAGGCATGCTTACTTTGCTGATTCCTTTGCAGGACTTTTCTGACCTTTAGCACGTGTGTTGTTCTTTTCCAAACTCTCCTGCTTCTTAGCCAAAATGCAGTTCTCTGAAATTTCTGAAGTTGCTCCTCCTCCACAAACCAAATTATCCCTCTTTCACCTTCTACCTGTAAAAGTCAGAGATTATTGAACTATCCAACTATTATCCACAATTTTGCCTACTCATCCTAATGGTCACTTTTAATAATATTAAATTATTTCTCCAAATGTAAGCCTTTGAATTTTGTCAAGTCTGAGCCTAAGAAACAGGCCCCTTCAAAGAGGGAAAACACAAAATATCATATGACTCTTCCAACATAATTTTTATTTGATCAAAGATTTCCTTCCATTTCATCTTCACAAGGCATGCATTTTCCAGCTCAACCTTGCTTATTCCCCCATTTAAATTTAAAAAATCCTTTTTTAAAAAAATCACTTAAGTAATAATGGACTTTGAAGACACTTCAGAGAAGAGAACAAAGAAGAAAAAATACCATATTTCCATCACCCAAAGACAACCAGTGTCGACATTTTGGGATCTTTTCTCTCAGCCAAAAAAAAGAAAAAAAGTCCTCCTTTCCCACTACACACACACACACACACACACACACACACACACACACACACAAACTTGTATTTTAAAGGAGGGGAGAAAAAAAACAGATACGAAGTGATTTTCTGACCTTCAATCTTTTGCAGACATTTGTGCTAATTCCCCAACAACTTTCACCAGATAGAACAATACACTTTCTGAGCAGGCGGAGTTGGTCTTAGCTGCCCCCACTGCCGACGAAATTTCCAATCTCGGCTCTCAGTTTTGCAAAGACAGGCTTCCTACCACTTCTGTCCTTTAGATGGCAGCATAATCTCTAACACTTCACGGCCTTTTCCCAAATCCCACAGTTCTCTCAATCCAAAGGAATTTTAAGGTTGAATTATCTGAGGGAGTGCTGAGGAGAAGAAGCTGAAAGGGGAGAGAAGAGTCACTGAGGATGAACGTATGGAAAATGGAGAAGCCAGAAGTCCGCAGAATCTCCTATTTCCAGCTACCACATCTCTGCCAAAGACAGCACACGTGTGGGTTGTCATCCACACAGCCTAGTCCATCACCTGCAAGATTCTGAACAAGAAAACGTGTCAGTTATTCATTCCTTCCTTCATACACACTTACAGACTCCCTGCTGTGTGGCAGAAAAGTATGATGGTGGCCAGGACTGGATAGGAGCGCCGTCTCCTAGCAGGGTGGCTGACAGCAGACAGTGGGACAAGGGCAGACAAAACATCTTCCTATACCATGGATTCTGCCCTCACTGATCTTATATTCTAGTGTAGGAGATAGATGAGTAAAAAGTAAACAAGCATACAATATAAATTTGTAGTGATAAGGACTATGAAGAAAAATAAGACAGGGCAAAGGAGTTAGAAAGGGTATAGGGAGTGGCCACTTCATACAGTATCTTTGAGGAAGGTTTCTCTCAGGAGGTGATATTTGAGCAGAGTCCTGATGAAGCAAGCAAGGGAGTGAGTTACCCAGATACCTGGGGGAAAGGAAGGCTAAAGCCCTATCACACAGTCTTGGCTTGTTCGAGGAAAAGGTGAAAGAAGCCAGCGTGACTGGAATAGGGTAAGCAAACCAAGGAGCAAGCAGACAGATGGGCCTTCCAGGATCTTACAGGCCATGGGAAAAGGTACCAGGATTTCTCATAAAGGTTAAGGAAGGCCATTTGGAGGGTTTTAAACAGAAGAGTAACATGGTCTAATTTCAGTTTTCAACCTAGATCACTCCAGCTGCCGTACAGAGTATATGCTGGGTTTGGGGTGAGGAGAAGCATAGTGGAAGCAGAGAGGTCAGTCAGGTGGCTGCTGCAAAGCCAGTGGGAGGATGGTGGTGGCCTAGAGTGCAGGAGGGATGGAGAGCAGAAGACTGGGGCGGGTGGTTGTTTGCTGGGAGGGTGAGGGAGAGCCCGATAAGTCTGTTTGGGGCAGCTGGATTTGAGTTCCTATTAGTTGCTCTATTACAGATGTCAATAGGCAAATGGATACACAAATCTAAAGCTCAATGGAAAGGTCAGAACTGGAGGAGAGTGGAAAGTCCTGTATATTTATAATATTTATAAGCAATCAGCTGAATAAGATCACCTAGGAGCAAATGCAGATAAACACCCAGGGCCTAGGCCCTGGGCCACACCAACACAGGAAGAAAACCACAGCAGTGAGGTGTTCCAAAAGTTAGTGTTTCAGTAAGAAGGAAGTGGTGAACTTTATCAAAACCTTCTGAGGGTTCAAGTAAATAAGTGTCAAGAACCGGCCGTCAGGTTGAGCAAGAGGAGAGTCACTGCTAATGCTGGCAAGGGCACCCTTGGCACAACGCGGGGAAAGGCTGATTAGAACAAAACAGAGAACACAGGGGAAGACACTGAGCACAGACGGCCTGCTGAGCGTTGCTACAAAGAGAAGCAGAAAAATGAGGCAGAAACTAGAGGGAAATGGGATTCTAGGAAGAGCTCAAGGAGGACAGGCACTTCGGCACATTTAAGTGCTGACAGAAGTAACCCAGGAGGAAGAAGGAAACGGTGATATGGGAGAAAGGGGGAGAACAGCTGCAGGAGCAGAAGCAAGTGAGCAGGAAAGCCATTGCACAAGTGAAGAAAAGGTCCTCAGAGAGAAGCAGGGACAGCCCCTCCAGAAAGAGACGAGACGCCCAGTACACAGACCAGAGGCTGGGCCCCGCCTGGATGTGGTGTGGAGAGATGAGGCTCCCTTCAGACCGTTTCCATTTTCTCAGTGAAACAAGGAGCAAACTCATCTGCCCAGAGGGAGGAGATGCGGGCCGTGTTGAAGGTTTGGTGCGAAAGGAGAAAGTGTAGAACGCTCCTCTTTGGAATGGGGAAGGTGAATTCTTTAGGGATAATACAACAGGATTTCTGGAAAGTTCCACAGGCTTCCTTGAAGTTTGAAGTCACAAACTGAAAAATGGTACCTGTCAGTACATGCTTAGATTTTTTTTCTCCTCCAACCACTTCCTAGAGAGCACAATGGAGTGGGAAGTGCTCCTGGTTCTCCCCAGGCCTCTTATCACTCCTCTGGCTTCTTCACTGTGTCAACTTTCTCTCTTCTCCCCAGTAGCAAAAGGGCCAAAATGTAGTGTTTAATGGCTCTTTCTCTGCCACTCTCTTTATATCTCTGCACTTCCTTCTATACAATCTCCTTCACTCCTTGACTCCAGCCACCTTCTCCCAAATCGAGAGCCCAGTGTCTACCTTGTGTCCAAACCTAAATGTTTGTCTTCTGTGCATCTCCATCTGGATCATCCTCTTCATATGATGTTCTGCCTGCTTCACTTACCATCATCCATGCAATCTCTAGAATTACCTTCAATGCCTTGCTTAGTTTCCTTTGTTCCTGTGTATCTGAGAAGTTGCCAAGAATTTCTATTAACTCTACTCCCACATTGTTGTTCACATTTAACTTTAGAATGTCTACCCTCATTTATGCTCTTGTTTCTCCTTAAATCTACCACTTCCAACAGTTAGCTTTTATTTTCTTTAAGAAGGGTCTGATATTAGTCTCTGCTCCAAAACTTTAACTTGAGAGCCAAGAGTACCTCCGTGTCTCCTCTCCCCTGCCAATCACCTTGGAGGGCTCATGTCCCAAATGGCATAGCTACAAGGTAAAGAAAGATCGTCTGACCCATATCAGACTTCATGTGAGTGAGAAGTAAACACACTTTGTTATGCCTCTAGGATTTGGGATTCACCTAATGAAGCAGCTAATATGAATTATCTCAATATTCTACCTTTGTTTACATGCTCAATTCCTTTTTTCTCTTCCCATCCATGATTTCTGGCTATTGACATCTTCTCATCCTTAAAGGTAGTATTTCCCACACTTGGTAGGTAGATTGCGGGCTCCATGATGAATACACTGTACTTAAGTCAAGGAGAAGAGAAAAATGACAATGTGATGAGATTCCATAAAAGCACATATGGTGAATTTACCCTTGGACAGGGATGAATCCTTTCATCTTTAAGTACCTTCTTTCTTTCATAAAATTATGGTTACATTAGATGACAGAAGCCCCCCCCCTCCATTATTTACCAAAATAAAGTCTGGCATCTGTATTTTGCTTCCAGTGGTGTTTTCTAGATGTTATCACTTTATATTATTCCCAAGTCTGGCAACCATTGGTTTAAAGCATAACTCAACTGGCACGTTGGCCAGGAAGCCTTCCATTTTCTGCCCAGATCCAAAGTGACCTCTGATGTTGTTTATGTTGCATTGAGCCCTTGGCCTTTGAGTACATTTCTCTCTCCTCCTAGAGACAAAATTCCTTCAGGAAAATGGTCCTTTCTTATTATCCATACCAATAAGCTCAGAAAAAAATATATTCTTATACAAATGAGAAAACCGAGATCTAGAGAAATTAAACTACTCATAAATTATAATCTCTAACATTTACTGAGCACTTACTATGTGACAGACATTCTTCTAAGCATTTCAAATACTCATTTTGCCCTTACAAAAAGCCTATAAGGCGGGCTACCATCATCATATCCACTTTGCAAAAAGATTCTGCAAAGTGCCCAAGATCACACAGGAAGGAAATAGTCACTCTAAAGTAAGAATCCTAGGGGCCTGGCTCCAGACCCCATAAAGTTAACACCACACTACAGGTGAAAAGGGACGTGACTTTTGAAAATACAAACGAGTGTCCTAGTTCTGGGCTGGCATTCTTTCTTAGAAGGCTATGATTGCAAAATCATCTCTTCTTCAACATATTTTTCAAAGTATTTATAATTTCAAGTAAATTTATCAAGAGAGTCAACCCCTTTTACAACATCCAATCATTATTTCAGTATAATTTTCTCAGAATTCCCATCCCACATTCTAATTGTCTATACACATCTGCTTAGCTGTAAGGTCGTGCTATTTCTGTGTGAATTTCTTGTCCACCTGTCCCCCAGAAAGAAAGAAAGTAAATTAAATTAAGTCATTGAACATTGTTCAGGCAACTGTGACAGAAACTCAATAAGGTAGGAAATGAGCCAATAACATCAAGCGTCCTTTCATTAAGATTTTCAATACCCATTTGGTCTGTCTTAAATAAAGCTGGCTTCATCTACCCCAGATCTTAAACACAGTGGGTACGCCTATAGGTTGAACCCTTTGGATGGCAGGTATGCCATTTCATATGTTGAAAATCCAAAGAGAATTCTGGACTTCAAACACTAGGAAAATATCCATGGTACCAAAAGATCATGGACAGAGTGGCTGTCCTGTCTAAGAGGCCCATGTGATTTTATTTCAAGGGGGTTTCATATCTTATTTGGCTGAGAAACTGCTCTTAGAAATCGCAGAAAAATTTTACCATTGGATGGCCCTAATAGGACATTTTCCTAAATAATGGTCACAATGCTAGTATCAAAAACATATTTTAGAAGAATAAACAAATGTTTACAGAAGTCCAAATTTACCTAAATGCACACATCTTCTAAATGTCAATGTGGTAAATATCCCTATTTCCCCATATCAGTAACAATCCTAAGATGAAAGGCTCTTTTCAGAGCAGAAAGTACCCCCTACACTCTGCCAGCAGACTTCTGCCAAAAAAACATACTCCAAGCTCTCCTTCCAAGGACTCATTTTGTAGCACCAATGACTCACCCGAGGGATAAGAGGAGATGCCTCAGCTATCTCCTATTCTCCATCCAGGAGTACAACCCTGACCACTGAGCCCGTAACCTTAACAGTAAGGTAGGTCTCTCTTGAGAACTTTTAGCTCTGTTCATTTATTAGCTGCCCCTGAATGCCAGAGACTCACATGGAAGTTGGAACCTAGTGTCTCCTCCCACAGGACACATCACTTCTCCTCTGAAAAACTCCCCTTGCCCCTAACTACACACGATCCAAACTATTCATAATGTGCAGAGTGGATAAAACAACTCATCACAACCCAAGCAGCCTTTCTGCCTCTCAATGAGATTGTTGAACATCTCATAAGAAATATGTTCTTATACTGCCTAGGGAGTTAGGTCAGGCCATCACATATTTTTACAGAAAGAGAAAATATAGGACTTCGCAGGAAGATGGTGGTGTAGGAGGACGCTGGGCTCACCGCGCGTCCTGCTGATCACTTAGATTCCACCTACACCTGCCTAACTAACCCAGAAAACCGCCAGAAGACTAGCAGAACGGAGTCTCTGGAGCCAAGCACAGACGAGAGGCCCACGGAAGAGGGCAGGAGGGGCGGCGAGGCGGTGCACGCTACACGGACTGGCAGGAGGGAGCCGGGGCGGAGGGGCGGCCCCACGGCCAAGCAGAGCCCCTGTGTCTGGCTGGCAAAAGCAGAGGGGCCGGACTGAGTGTGTTCCGACAGCAAGCGGGACTTAGCATCTGGGAGGTCATAAGTTAACAGCTCTGCTCAGAAAGCGGGAAGGCTGGAGGACAAAGGGAGGGAGAGTTGCTGAGCCCTGGGATGACAGAGCTCAGTTTGGTGGGGAACAAAGGCGCTCACCAGCGCCATCTCCCCCGCCCATCCCCCAGCCAAAATCCCAAAGAGAACCAGTTCCTGCCAGGGAACTTGCTTGCTCCGCGCAAACACCCAACTCTGTGCTTCTGCTGAGCCAAACCTCCGGCAGTCGATCTGACTCCCTCCCGCTGCCGCAGGGCCCCTCCTGAAGTGGATCACCGAAGGAGAAGCGAGCTAAGCCTGCCCCTCTTGCCCCCGTGCACCTTGCCTACTCACCCCAGCTAATACGCCAGATCCCCAGCACCACGAGCCTGGCAGTGTGCAAGTAGCCCAGACGGGCCATGCCACCCCACAGTGAATCCCGCCCCTAGGACAGGGGAAGAGAAGGCACACACCAGTCTGACTGTGGCCCCAGCGGTGGGCTGGGGGCAGACATCGGGTCGGACTGCGGCCCCGCCCACCAACTCCAGTTATACACCACAGCACAGGGGAAGTGCCCTGCAGGTCCTCACCACTCCAGGGACTATCCAAAATGATCAAACGGAAGAATTCCCCTCAGAAGAATCTCCAGGAAATAACAACAGCTAATGAACTGATCAAAAAAGATTTAAATAATATAACAGAAAGTGAATTTAGAATAATAGTCATAAAATTAATCACTGGGCTTGAGAACAGTATACAGGACAGCAGAGAATCTCTTGCTACAGAGATCAAGGGACTAAGGAACAGTCACGAGGAGCTGAAAAACGCTTAAATGAAATGCAAAACAAAATGGAAACCACGACGGCTCGGCTTGAAGAGGCAGAGGAGAGAATAGGTGAACTAGAAGATAAAGTTATAGAAAAACAGGAAGCTGAGAAAAAGAGAGATAAAAAAATCCAGGAGTATGAGGGGAAAATTAGAGAACTAAGTGATACACTAAAAAGAAATAATATACGCATAATTGGTATCCCAGAGGAGGAAGAGAGAGGGAAAGGTGCTGAAGGGGTAATTGAAGAAATAATAGCTGAGAACTTCCCTGAACTGGGGAAGGAAAAAGGCATTGAAATCCAAGAGGCACAGAGAACTCCCTTCAGACGTAACTTGAATCGATCTTCTGCACGACATATCACAGTGAAACTGGCAAAACACAAGGATAAAGAGAAAATTCTGAAAGCAGCAAGGGATAAACGTGCCCTCACGTATAAAGGGAGACCTATAAGACTCGTGACTGATCTCTCCTTTGAAACTTGGCAGGCCAGAAAGGCTTGGCACGATATCTTCAGTGTGCTAAACAGAAAAAATATGCAGCTGAGAACCCTTTATCCAGCAAGTCTGTCATTTAGAATAGAAGGAGAGATAAAGGTCTTCCCAAACAAACAAAAACTGAAGGAATTTGTCACCACTAAACCAGCCCTACAAGAGATCCTAAGGGGGATCCTGTGAGACAAAATACCAGAGACATCGCTACAAGCATAAAACATACAGACATCACAATGACTCTAAACCCGTATCTTTCTATAATAATACTGAATGTAAATGGACTAAATGCACCAACCAAAAGACACAGGGTATCAGAATGGATAAAAAAACAAGACCCATAATTTGCTGTCTACAAGAGACTCATTTTAGATCTAAGGACACCTTTAGATTGAGAGTGAGGGGATGGAGAACTATTTATCATGCTCCTGGAAGCCAAAAGAAAGCTGGAGTAGCCATACTTCTATCAGACAAACTAGACTTTAAATTAAAGGCTGTTACAAGAGATGAAGAAGGCCATTATATAATAATTACAGGGTCTATCCTGTAGGGATATACAGGGAATACAGGTGTATCCCTCAGAGATACAATTATCAGGGAATACTATGAAAAATTATATGCCAACAAATTGGACAACCTGGAAGAAATGGACAAATTCCTAAACACCCACACTCTTCCAAAACTCAATCAGGAGGAAATAGAAAGCTTGAACAGACCCATAACCAGCGAAGAAACTGAATCGGTTATCAAAAATCTCCCAACAAATAAGAGTCCAGAACCAGATGGCTTCCCAGGGGAGTTCTACCAGACGTTTAAAGCAGAGATAATACCTATCCTTCTCAAACTATTCCAAGAAATAGAAAGGGAAGGAAAACTTCCAGACCCATTCTATGAAGCCAGTATTACTTTGATTCCTAAACCAGACAGAGACCCAGTAAAAAAAGAGAACTACAGGCCAATATCCCTGATGAATATGGATGCAAAAATTCTCAATAAGATACGAGCAAATCGAATTCAACAGCATATAAAAAGAATTATTCACCATGATCAAGTGGGATTCATTCCTGGGATGCAGGGCTGGTTCAACATTCGCAAATCAATCAACGTGATACATCACATTAATAAAAGAAAAGATAAGAACCATATGATCCTGTCAATCGATGCAGAAAAGGCCTTTGACAAAATCCAGCACCCTTTCTTAATAAAAACCCTTGAGAAAGTCGGGATAGGAGGAACATACTTAAACATCATAAAAGCCATTTATTAAAAGCCCACAACTAACATCATCCTCAATGGGGAAAAACGGAGAGCTTTTTCCCTGAGATCAGGAACACGACAGGGATGCCCACTCTCACCACTGTTGTTTAACATAGTGTTGGAAGTTCTAGCATCAGCAATCAGACAACAAAAGGAAATCAAAGGCATCCAAATTGGCAAAGATGAAGTCAAGCTTTCGCTTTTTGCAGATGACATGATATTATACATGGAAAATCCGACAGACTCCACCAAAAGTCTGCTAGAACTTATACATGAATTCAGCAAAGTTGCAGGATACAAAATCAATGTACAGAAATCAGTTGCATTCTCATACACTAACTATGAAGCAACAGAAAGACAAATAAAGAAACTGATCCCATTCACAATTGCACCAAGAAGCATAAAATACCTAGGAATAAATCTAACCAAAGATGTAAAAGATCTGTATGCTGAAAACTATAGAAAGCTTATGAAGGCAATTGAAGAAGATACAAAGAAATGCAAAAACATTCAGTGCTCATGGATTGGAAGAATAAATATTGTCAAAATGTCAATACTACCCAAAGCTATCTACACATTCAATGCAATCCCAATCAAAATTGCACCAGCATTCTTCTTGAAACTGGAACAAGCAATTCTAAAATTCATATGGAACCACAAAAGGCCCCGAATAGCCAAAGTAATTTTGAAGAAGAACACCAAAGCAGGAGGCATCACAATCCCAGACTTTAGCCTCTACTACAAAGCTGTCATCATCAAGACAGCATGGTATTGGCACAAAAACAGACACATAGACCAATGGAATAGAATAGAAACCCCAGAAATAGACCCACAAACGTATGGCCAACTCATCTTTGACAAAGCAGGAAAGAATATCCAATGGAAAAAAGACAGTCTCTTTAACAAATGGTGCTGGGAGAAATGGACAACAACATGCAGAAGTTGAAACTAGACCAGTTTCTCACACCATTCACAAAAATAAACTCAAAATGGATAAAGGACCTGAATGTGAGACAGGAAACCATCAAAACCCTAGAGGAGAAAGCAGGAAAAGACCTCTCTGACCTCAGCCGTAGCAATCTCTTACTCGGCACATCCCCAAAGGCAAGGGAATTAAAAGCAAAAATGAATTACTGGGACCTTATGAAGATAAAAAGCTTCTGCACAGCAAAGGAAACAACCAACAAAACTAAAAGGCAACCAACGGAATGGGAAAAGATATTTGCAAATGACACATCGGACAAAGGGCTAGTATCCAAAATCTATAAAGAGCTCACCAAACTCCACACCTGAAAAACAAATAACCCAGTGAAGAAATGGGCAGAAAACATGAACAGACACTTCCTAAAGAAGACATCCGGATGGCCAACAGGCACATGAAAAGATGCTCAACGTCGCTCCTTATCAGGGAAATACAAATCAAAACCACACTCAGATATCACCTCACGCCAGTCAGAGTGGCCAAAATGAAGAAATCAGGAGACTATAGATGCTGAAGAGGATGTGGAGAAACAGGAACCCTCTTGCACTGTTGGTGGGAATGTAAACTGGTGCAGCCGCTCTGGAAGACAGTGTGGAGGTTCCTCAGAAAATTAAAAATAGACCTACCCTATGACCCAGCAATAGCACTGCTAGGAATTTATCCAAGGGATACAGGAGTACTGATGCATAGGGGCACTTGTACCCCAATGTTTATAGCAGCACTCTCAACAATAGCCAAATTATGGAAAGAGCCTAAATGTCCATCAACTGATGAATGGATAAAGAAATTGTGGTTTATATACACAATGGAGTACTACATGGCAATGAGAAAGAACGAAATATGGCCCTTTGTAGCAACGTGGATGGAACTGGAGAGTGTGATGCTAAGTGAAATAAGCCATACAGAGAAAGACAGATACCATATGTTTTCACTCTTATGTGGATCCTGAGAAACTTAACAGAAATCCATGGAGGAGGGGAAGGAAAAAAAAAAAAAAAAAAAAAGGGGGTAGGAGGGGGAGAGAGCCAAAGCATAAGAGACTCTTAAAAACTGAGAACAAACTGAGGGTTGATGGGGGTGGGAGGGAGGGGAGGGTGGGTGATGGGTATTGAGGAGGGCACCTTTTGGGATGAGCACTGGGTGTTGTATGGAAACCAATTTGACAATAAATTTCATATATTGAAAAAATTAAAAAAAAAAGAGAAAATATATTGCCATAACGTGATATTCCACTAATACATATAAGTGTTGATAATTTTTAAGAAGTCTTTTTATTTTGTTTAAAGTCACAACCTACATTGACACTAACCTAGCATGTAAATAAATAAAGCAACAATTTCTGGAAATTTACGGAGAAACTCCTAGAAATACACATATACAGTATCCCACACACACAGTAAATATAACTATTTACTAAAAATAGATAAATCATCATTTTTCAAGTCATCAGAAAATATTTTAAAAATTCAACTATATAGTTTGAGATTTTTCATATGCTCATGAGATACTTCTATAATTTAAAAAGTACCATATATATATATATATATAATATATATATACATATATATATATATATATATATGTATTTATTGTACAGTAAGTCTGGCCTCAATTCCTAAGACCATGAGATCATGATCTGAGCTGAAATCAAGAGTCAGCTTAATCAACCGAGCCACCCAGGCATCCCCAGGTGACAATGTTTTTAATTATAACTTCAGAAGAGGGTCTTTCTGTGTGCTTTTGAGGTTAGCGCCTACATTTCTAATGTAAACTTTTTAATACCAACATTAGTTACTATTTTCATACAAGTATCACTATGCCTAGCCATAGACCTTGCCAGAGTTTAATTATTTCTGCTAAATTAGTTTGGTTTCCACAGAAATCTCAAACAGCTGACCCTTTAGAAAAGCTTGTGGGAGACACATTATTGCAGACCTTCAGGTGCATCCAGGGGGAGCCTAAAATATAAAAATCAGACCCTGTGGTAAGTTCTATTACAAACTTACAAGCTCTTTAAAGTGTGTGTTTAAAAGACAATGAATCCCCCTGAGTAACTTCATACTAACTCAAACCATTTCTCCCAAATGACATTTAAGATAAAAAAAAAAAAAAAAATGCGTACTTGCCTCTAACTTACTCTAATTTCCCTAAAGCATGTTCTTCTAAGAGCCAAGAAACTCATTTAGTTTGTTAATTAAATCTGTCCCCCAAAGATGAAACAAAGAACATGAAGTTACAATTCTAAATATACTCCTGACGTAATTGCCTAACACCTGCACTATTTTAACATTTGTGAAAGACCTATCTACATAGAATCAACTAAAAATATAAAAGACTACCATATTCTTACTCTGAACAAGCCTCCAGAATTAAACCTAAGACCCTTAGAGGAAACAGGACACACCAAAAAAAGGGAAGAAAACTATATGATTTAAGAGTCAAATAAAATTATTCCATAGGACTTAAAAATTCAGACATATTCAAGAGGCTAAGAGATTATTTCCTATAAAGGGAAACATATGTTACATACAAATCTTTTCATTAAACCCCAAAGTCTCATCTATTCTCTGGTTATAAATATTCTACATAGGGAAAGAAAGCTTAAAGCCAATGAACTTGAAATTCAGTGTATGTGCATACAGACACCATGCATAATTTCCTGGGTGTATAACTTTTAAGCCGCCTGTAAAATGCCTTTTGTGAGTCTTGCTCTGTTTTACTTTTTTTAGTGTTAAGTGATACTGAGTTTCAGAGCAACAGTTTCATGCCTGGGTTTATACTCTAACAGGATTTCTTATTTTCTGTGGCCACACACGGTTAGAGGAAATTAAATTTGGCCCTAAGAGTCCACACATGAAGCACTAGGTGCTCTATTTGCCTCTCAAATAAACTGTACCACCAAAACTTTAATCATCTCTCGATTCCTCTGTCTCAGGAGACTGGGTCCCTTAATACATTATGTATGTGGTAGAGGGAAAAGGCTCACAGGATTTGAAATCAAGCAGCTCCACCATTTAGCAATAGCTCCATGATTTAAGACTCCTAATGATATCAAATGATACCTCGTCTGCATTAAAGGGGAGTAAAGATTTCTTCCCTGTTTACCCTACAGGTCTGTTACAGAAGAAGATATGAGAAAATCAATGTTCAACACTCAACGAGCACAGGACCTCTGTTAGGCACTGGGGAAGCAGTGATGAGTAAGACATGACCCTACCTTCTAAGTTTGTAAAGAGATTCCCAAACTACAAAGAGCATTACACATGAAGGGCATCATCATGGACCATTTGCCTCCAGGACAAGGGAAATGCCCCTGCCTTCACAACAATCCGAATTTGACTCACACTTTGGATCACTTGCTCTGAAAGGCTTTTCTCCAGAACTCCCGGGGCTCACTGCCTCATCCCCACCCTACCAGTCTCCTCATCCCCACCCCCAGCCCCACCCCATCAGGTCTCCACTTGGACAAGCCCCTTCTCAGCAAAGCCATCCCTGACACTCAATTATTTTGTTAATTTTGAATTTAATAATTTTATATAAGTTCTTGACATAAGCTTAATAATTTATTCATTTTTTAGATTTTTTTTTTAATGTTTATTTCTTTGAGAGAGAGAGAACAAGAGCAGGGGAGGAGCAGAGAGAGGGAGACACAGAATCTGAAGCAGGCTCCAGGCTCCAAGCTGTCAGCACACAGCCTAATGCGGGGCTTGAACTCACAGACCGTGAGATCATGACCTGAGCCAAAGTTGGACGCTTAACCGACTAAGCCACCCAGGCGCCCCACAAGCTTAATAATTTAAATAATTACTTTGTTAATTATTTTTGTATCTGTAGATTTAGGGTTTCGGGTCTATGTTTTCAATGAGATTATTTTTTTTAATGTTTATTTATTCTTTGAGAGAGAAACCGAACATGAGCAAGAGAGGGATGGGGGGGGGGGGGGGGGGGGGGGGGTGGGGAGAGAATCCCAAGCAGACTCCAAGCTGTCAGCACAGAGCCCGACATGGGGCTCAAACCCATAAACCTCGAGATCATGACCGGAACTAAAGTGGAAGGCTTAACAGACTGAGCCACCCAGACGCCCCACAGGTCTATGTTTTCACAATGGAATCCTATTGTTTGAATTTAGTACATGTGTAAGATGTTGTAATTTTTATTTTTTTAACTTTTTATTGTGGATATTTTCAAATAAATAGAGAGAGAAAAGGTTAATGGACGCCTACATACTTGTTACCCTGCTTCAACACTCAATACCTATCTTCCTTGTTCCACCGAGATCTTCCTGATGCCCCATGCCCAATTCTGGATTATTTTAAAGCAAATCTCAAGTATTTTTTTCCATCATAATACCTCAGTATACTTCATCATAATATGTCTGTATACATGTCCAAATGATAAAGGCTTTTTTTTTTTTCAACAAAATCTCAATTACATCATCACACCTAAACCTGACATTTTATTTAAAATTACAAATCCACCAGGGGTGCCTCGGTGGCTCAGTCAGTTAAGCATCCAACTCTTGGTTTTGGCCCAGGTCATGATCTCATGGTGTGAGAAGTCATGAGATAGAGCCCTGCGTCAGGCTCTGTGCTGACAGTGTAGAGCCTACTTGGGCTCCTCTCTCTCCCTCTCTCTCTGACCCCTTCCCTGCTCACGCTCTCTCTCAAATAAACATTTAAAAATAAATAAAATAAAACAAAATGTCCCCCAGCACTTTCTCTTTCCCTATTTATTCTCTATTACTTTCATTGCTATCTGACTTACTATATCTTTCACCTATTTATTCATTGCCTATCTCATCCACTAGAACGTAAGCACCCTGAAAGCAGGTATTTTTGTCCATTTTCTTCCCTACTATATTCCTAGTATCTAGAATTGTCCTAAACATCAAAGGCACTGAATCATTTGTTTCTGAGTAAAAGAATCCATTGAAGTCATAAGAACAGACTGGATTCATATGATGAGCTTAGGGCAAAACCCTATCCTGGCCTTAAATGTCAGCTTAGCTTTTGATTAGAGCAAATTTGTTCTTTCCAAGAAAACTTGAAGTTTGTATTCCTATATAATTGCTCAAGGGTGTACTCAAGTGACAAGACGGAATTTGTTAAAGGAAACAAAAAGGGACCTAAAAATTATTACCACCTTTACAGAAAGCAGTTTTACTTCTGTCCCAAAGTTCTTAGTCCTGGAAAACACTGAGGAGCAGAACCTTGTTTCTGCAACCTGAATCTGTATTTCCTATTTATTAATAGCCTAGGAACAGGCAGGCACACACTTACAGTGAAGTCTCCAGGTTCTATTCTGAATTAACATAATAATAGCTAACATCTGTAGACCACTTATTATGCACTAGGCACCTTCTAAGTGTTTTACCCACATTAATTCATTTTATCATAATGACTCTACAATGTAAGTACAATTATTACCCCATTTATAGATGAGGTTGAACGAGACATGCAGTAAGAACTCTACAAGGCAGAGCAGAACACGGTCAACATCCCCCAGCTGGGAAGTGCGAGCTCAGAACCTCAGCCCAGGAGGTCGTGGTGCAGAGCCTGCACTCTGAACCCCTGTGCTATCCCAAAATATCACACATCAGTGTCTGTCATGCTGCATTCTCCACGAGGAATCCAGTAGTGCAACAGCTAGGAGCAAAATCATAAGAATCAATCTGACATGGATTAGTATCTGAGCTCTGGTTATATGACCCTTAGTAAATTAACCTGAGATTCAGTTTCTTCATTTCTAAAATAGGAATTGTAACAAAACATGCCTCACATAATTAATGAAACAGTTAAATGACAGAATCTATGTAAAGTATTCGGTACAATTTCAGGCATTTTGTCGATGTCAATGCTGCAGAGTGATTAAGAGCAATCTGTGGAGTCAGACTGCCTGGGTTGGAATCCCAGTAATGCCACTCACTCTGCAACCTAGGGTAAGTTATTTAACCCTCTCTGTACCTCTATTTCCTCATCTATAAAATGAGGAAAATGCTAGTACCTACCTCACAGAGTTATGACAGTTAAGAGCATTATTCTGTATAATGGGCTTCCTACAGCACCTAACATATTATACATTCTCAGTAAATGTTCACTATTGTTTCATTGTAGCTATCTGTTATTCCTCCCTCTTCCCAACATATCTCCAAGCCAGCTTTCCATCTCCCAAACCCCCAGATGTTTATTATACACTTAACAGAAAATTAAAAGTAACATTTCCGCAGAGATTCCTCAAAATAACAATTGTAAAACTTCAAAGAAAGGTGCCAGCTGATCATGTCCAAAATTTACAAATGCAAAGTCTCAGACCTGGTTTCCCGCAAGGAAGAGAGCCAGCATTAAACATGTGTCGGGCCTCTAGAGAGAGTGAAGCTATCCCATCACAGAAAGCCCTTACCCTCTAATGGGGTCAAACCGGCATCTAGAGAGTGGGGGAGGATGGAGAATAACAGAAGAACCTGACCTTGCTTCCCCTTCAGACACCACTGGCTCTCTCCCACTTGCTTCAGACGAGGCTATAGTGAAGAAAGGAGCTCATAGGAGACCCTGGCTATAGGGTGGATGAAGAAGAGTTGTACTGAATGAAGACTGATGGGGTATTTTACCCCACTAAATAAATTACACAGGCTCAGTGGGAGACAAAAAATAAATTGTGATTTGTTGACATCTTAACATATATTGCTCATGCAACATACAAGCTATTTTCAGGTAGCAGTTGCCTCCTATGTCTCAACCCCCTCCTGCTTCCAGTTTAGGAACGCCCTAGTGACACCCACCCTATCTCCACGCGCTCAACCTCCCATCTCCAACTAACCCCAGCAGATCTTAGACTCACTTAGGCCCCATCCACCATAAAGCTCTAGCCACTTGGGGTGCCTGGGTTGGTCAATTAAGTGTGTGACTTTGGCTCAGGTCATGATCTCACGGTTCGTGAGTTCGAACCCCCATCCCCCCTACCCCGCCCCCAAACTTGGGCTCTGTGCTAACAGCTCAGAGCCTGGAGCCTGCTTCGGATTCTGTGTCTCCATCTCTCTCTGCCCCTCGCCTGCTCACTCGCTCCCTCTCTCTCCCTCTCTCTCTCAAAAATAAACATTAAAAAAAAATTTTAAAAGAAGCTCTAGCCATCCAAACCTCCCTACTGGTCCAGCACAGGTCATGTGCATACACTCCACTGTCTTTTGTGTACATCCATCCCTCTGCTTGTGATGTCCCTCGCCCTCTTCTGCACGTGGTGAACAACAGCAATGGCATCCACCCTACTAGACACTTTCCCAATCTTCTTTAGATACATTCACCCCTGCCTGCCAGGGACACACTGTATGTGCCCCCATTATATACTTTTTATACTGGACTGAACTGAAGGATCCATCATGACAGGATCATCTTCATCTAGGTAGGCTCATTAACTGGCACTGAAGAGACTCAGTCTGTGTTTACTGAACTCAAACAAGGCATTTTGTTTTACTCATAAAGCTTATACGGTTCTTCTCATAATCTTGCCAGTCAATCCTCTACCTTTAAATTTTCAAAGGATATAGATCAAATATTTCCAAGTACAATATCCTGACAATTGATTTCTAGATGAAACACAAAATCTCCTAAAAATGAAGGTCTTTGTGCAAGAGACAGGTAACAGTGAAGAGTTCCAGTTCAGAAGACTATACAATCCATCTGTTTTCTCATGGCTGGGGAGGAGCTCTACCAATGAAGAGCACCTGCCAGCAAGAGTCTGACACGACGCTCCTGTCCATTTGGAAGGCAGCAGCACATGCCTCTCCTTCCTCTCAGAGCTTTGTCCAGATGCAACAAAGCAGATTGCTTTAGATTCAGAAAATTTTCTCTGGCTTGTGCTGGGGCTCGCTGCACAGACTTCCCTTTCATCTACCTTCAGAGCATTTTCTTGTCTGGCCTTAAAAATCCCTGGAGATACTTCATAAGACTCAACAGACACAGGCAAGGTCAGCACATTCCAACCTGATTGAAGGAAGAGAACAGATGATATGCACATTTTTCAAGGCCACATGTACCTTTTCTCTGCTTAAGGGGCTACCAACAAGGAAAAGTTGGGGCTTTACTGAAAGTGGAGGCTTCCATACATCCTACTAATAGTCAACTGATTAACCCCTACTTTGAATGGAACTCAAGACACTGCTAGCTGCATGCTATTTAGACTGATTTTGTCATTGTAGGCAAAAATCATATTCCACTAAGGACGGTTGTACTGGAGAAACAAATATCATTTCAAGGGAATATTCAATATAACTAAGCAATGTCTATATCCTTAGCATGACTTACAACATTTTTACATTTTCATTCTGGTTCTATTAATTTCATAGGAGGGAAATTCCCTCTGGTGCTGAGAGTGAAGCAACTAAATTCACTCCTTTCCCATGTCTACTATCTTATTATGCCAGTGGTATCTGATCGGGCATTGACTGCACTATAGACAGAAACTTGGGGTTGAGAGGTGACAGGAAGCCAGAAGGTGGAGGAAGGGGATTGCACAGCTACAGATATTGCTGGTTGGTTGTTTCGTGGTAAAGACTCAGTGAATCATTTCTGAATCTATGTTCTACCTGCAGACTGAACAAGATGGTGGTGAGTGATGTTAATTATTACAGAATACTAAAGCCCGGGAGATTTATTATTGTCAGATACATCAAAATACTGCCTGAATAACTATAAACATAAGCTGGAAGAAAATTAATACTACGTCATTTGCTGACCCACATACCACCCCGAAGGCCCTATGCTAGGGCTTTGGACACTGACAGTCATTTCTGAGCCCCTGATTAAGTAGGCAAACTTACCAGAAGTTGCAACATGACTGAATAACATGGCCCCTTCTTCTAGTTATCAAAAACAGCAGCACTATAGTCTCCTGGTTTAATCCAGTATTCAGAGATGTTCATTTTTTTCTCTGCACTTCCCATGACTCCACAGGGTTGCAGGAAGAAGGGAGAAAATAGACTTCTGTGTTGACAAAGTTACCTGGTTTTCTACTCTAGTGAGAACACAGTTTGCACAGAGCACCCTCATGCTGGTAAAAAGGAATAAGTATGAGGGTGTTATCCAGATGGTCCATTTGAGAACAAGCAGTGACACATCACTATTTAAGGCATGCTTGTGACTCATCACACAAAGCCCTCCGTCCTTCTCCCTCCAGAAAAGTTCACCACAAATGCCCTAACTACATCTCCCATGAAAGCTCCGGCACCCAGAAGTACAAAAAGTAAACTGAACCTAGGACTCCGATTTCCTTTTTTCCCCAAAGGTACAAAGTATATCGTGAGAGCTATGAATTCAGTAGAATGGGGGTGCACATCAGGTTTCCTTCACCTCTAGAGCAAATTCTCGGCAAGGTGATTTCTATTACAAATTCCAGGGGGTAGCTAACTTCTTAAGGAGTTTTTCTGAACCTTACAAATGTAACTGCCATTTCTCTTGCTCCCAGCTACTTTCTCCCTTACTCTTAATAATCTCTCATTACCCCTGCATAACTGTGGCCACTTCAGTACGTGCTACAAACTCACCATAGCACCAAATAACACATAAACTAATCCCCGTCTCCAGGACAAAGCACCCTTCTCCCTTCGCTTAGGGAATCCCATTCCAGAGCAGATGCCTTCCATGATGGCTGGCATAGGCAAGGACAATTGCCTTATAAGATGTTTTCAATGTTAATTAATGTGATTTTAATCATCTGTCTTAACAGATCACTAGGCATTGATCTGTATAATTTAGAATTTTATTTACTATAAGGCTTTCTGGGAGAGTGAGCACATTTTATGCAATGACTGAATAGAATTCCAATCCATTAGCTTTAGACTAAATCCAGTTGGGAAGCCAGGTGAGAAAACACAGAGGCAGAGACTTTGGAAATAACTTTTCAGCAAGAAGGCCTATTTCTTCTCCCTTCACCTCCCAGTAGTTAAATATGGAGAACAGAAGTGGCAAGCAGGCAAGCAGGCAGGCAGGCAGGAAGAAAGGGGAGAGGGAGGGAGGAAAGAGAGAGGAAGGGGGGAAGAAGGGGTATAAACACAAAAAGCAGAGAAATAACGGAAAAGGAAAGAGAGAAGCTCTATACTATTGAGGGAGAGGGAAGAACTCCATGGTCGTAGAACACCTCTTGGATACTGAAGGCTTGGTTGGCAGGAGTAGATGGTAAGAAGACTCCTTATGGAACGTAAGAAATGGTCTCTGGAGCTACCCACCTTGGCATGACTTGCTCAACTGTGTGAATCTGTGATGTGGGTAACAAATGCTAGTGAGATGCTCTGACTCTCTGAATCAGCTGCCATTGCCTCAGCTCCAGGTAAGGTAAGGACACCTAGTTGCCACTGCTGCACTGTGAGAGTCCCTTTTGACAGGTGCATACTATTTACTGCTCCAGTTAATGGTTCTCTAGGCAGTTTCTCAGCATCCTAATTATTCTTCCACGTCTGGACATTTCTAACAAAAGCCCTTCCCCTTAACCTTCATTTTAAATGTTTGCAAATGTCCGATTATATTACTTATACACATTCTATTTCTAGAAATATCTTCCTGCTTCATAATCTTAATACACAGTGGTCAATATTACGAGGTCCCTTCAAAACAAAGATAAGGTCATTACATGGTTTAGTGAATAGGAGAGAGAAGACTGCAAAAAGTACCCTTCTTCATTATATAACAAAAAAGTCCCCTATATTGAAGATCTTGCAATAAATACTTTTATGTTCTTAAAGGCAGAAACATTACGTTTCTCCTTGAGAAATTGAATTTCTTTTATCTAATAGACACTGTGGTGTATGATCAAGTTTCCTTCTTTGCATTTTGATTTGATAAAAATCATAAAGACTCAAGAGAATAAGACAAGTCACAGATGGGGAGAAAATATTTGCAAAAGACATACCTGATAAAAGACTGTTATCCAAAATATACAAAGAACTCTTTAATTCAGGTGAGCACGAGCCCCACCACAGATGAGCCCCACTTCTCTCTCTCTCTCTCTCTCTCTCTCTCTCTGCCCCTCCTGAGTTTCTCTCTCTGCCCCTCACTCACTTGTGCCCTTTCAAAAAACAAACAAACAAACAAAAAGAACTCTTTAAACTCAACAATAAGTAAATGAACAACTGAATTTAAAACTGGGCAGAAGACCTGAACCGACAACTCACCAAAGAAGATATACAAATGGCAAATAAGCATGTCAAAAATATTCAAAATCACGTATCACTAGGAAATTGAAAATTAAAACAAGACCCTACCACACAACAATTAGAATGGTTAACATCTGAAACACTGACAACACCAAACGCTGATAAGGAGGCGGACAGAGCGTCAAGAATTCTCATTCATTGCTGGTGGGAATACAGAATCATACAGCTACTTTGAGTCAGTTTGGCAGTTTCCTACAAAAGTAAATATACACTCACCATATGACCTAGCAATCATGTTCCTATCATGTTCCTTGATATTTGCTCAGAGGAGCTGAAAACTTATGCCTACCCAAACTTGTACCCTGATGTTTATAGCAGCTTAATTCAGAACTGCCAAAACTTGGAAGCAACCAAGATGTTCTTCAGCAGGTGGATGATAAACAAACGTGGTACATCCAGACGATTGTATGTTATTGAGCAAAAACAAAACAAAAACAAAAAAACAAACAAAAAACCAAGTTAACAAGCAATGAAAAGACATGGAGGAACCTTAAGTGCCTCTGTCACTAAGGGAAAGAAGCCAATCTGAAAAGCCACATACTGTATGATGACATTCTGAAAAAGGCAAAATTGTGAACATAATAAAAAGATCAATGGTTGCCAGAGATTAGGGAAGAAGGGATGGTCAATAAAATTAAAATCATTTAAACTAATTTATTTATTTATTGAAAAAAATTTATTTTAGTTTCATCAACAGACATTCTCTTTATCATGAGAAGACCAAATGACAAGTAAAACATATCAGAAATCCTAAATTATACAGCAAATAAAGCCCTTCCCTAGCTTTCTAAGTGTTCTAATCATATTGGCCTAGCTCATCTTACCATATCCTGTGTAGTGACCACCTCTCCTGAATGTGGGACCATGAGGTGATGTGATAATCAGATCTTCCTACCTCAACTTTCTGAAACAAGTGAAGATTTCACTTCCTCCTTGACTGACTGTACTGTTCATTCACTGACCCAGGTTGTTGAGGAAGTGCCCTCCATGACGGTCCATTCTGCCCATTACCCTGGGACCACACATTCCACAAGGCTCTGGCCACAAACATGTCCACTGCCTGTTTACTCTGACCTGGCTACACTGGGTTTTTATATAATTCTGATATAATTTCAAACTTACAAAAAGTTGCAAGAAATTCTCCATGACTTTCAATCACATTCCATAATTACTATCATTTGCTTCTTCATCTCTCTATATATATGTGTGTATGTGTGCATTTCATGTATCATTTGAGAATAAGCTGAGACATCATGCCCCTTTACTCCTAAATATTTCACAGTATTATTTCCTGGTAACAAAAATTTTGTCTTTCATAACTTCAGTACAATTATCAAAATCAGGATTTTAACACTGACTCAACATTAGTACACTGTACATATTTGAGAGACAGAGAACATGCACCTGGTCCAGAGGCCATGATCACAAATTGCTATTAGCTGTTATGACTCTTTAGTATTCTTTAACCATAACAGTTCTATAATCCCTCTTTGTCCTTCCTGACCTTCATATTTTTGAAGAAGATAAGCCAAATATTACATAGAATGTGTCTCAATTAGAGTTTGTCTGATGCTGGGTAATCATGATGTTTCTTCATAATTGGATTTGGGGTATGAATTTTTAAAGAAATACAACAGAATTGATGTTGGTTCTCCTCAGGGCATCACATCAGGAGACACAGGATACTATTTGTCCAATATTGGTAAGGTTAACTTTGATCCCATGTTTCTCCAGCATAAGATTATCACTTTGCCCTTTGTAATTAGAAATTTTTAAAAACATACTTTGAGGGGCACCTGGGTGGCTCAGTCGGTTAAGTATCTAACTCGTGATTTCAGCTCAGGTCATGGTCTCACCGTTCATGAGTTCGAGCCCTGTGTCAAGCTCTGCACAGACAGCATGGAGCCTGCTTGGGATTCTCTCTCTCCCTCTCTCTCTGCCCCTCCTCCATGCTTGCTCTTTTTCTCTCTCTCAAAAAATATTTTTTAAAAAATAAAAATAAAAACATATTTAAGAGTATGTAAATAACCAATGCCTCATCAAACTTCCATCATTAGTTTCAGCATGCATTGATGATTTTTGCCTTACCCAATTATTACAATGATGGTTACCATCCTCCTTCATTTATTAGTTGGAAAACTATTATAAGGAAAACTTTTTCCTTCTTACCCATTTATTTATATCAATATCACTCACAGAATTTTATCTTATTTAATGAATTATACCTGTTATTAGCAGTATTTATTTTAATGCTAAGATTGTCCCCAGTTTGACTAATAGGAGTCATTCAAGCTGGACTCCATTTCTTTCTGACATGTTTCCATCATTGTTTTAGCACTTCCTTACTTACAGGCACAGAATATTCTAAGCATGAACAACCCAGAAGAACTGGATAAATTCTAAGAAATATAAAACCTGCCGAGACTGAATCATAAAGAAATAGAAAATCCGAAGAGAACAACTGTTAGTAAAGAGATTCAATCAGTAATCAAAAACCTCCCCAAAAAACAAAAGTCCAGGACCAGATGGCTTCACTGGTAAATTCTATCAAACACTTAAAATAATTAATACCAATTCTTCTCAAACTCTTACAAAAAACAGAGGAAGAGGGAACACTTCCAAACTCATTTTATGAAGCCAGCATTACCCTAAAAGCAAAATCAGGCAAAAACACAAGATAATTACAGGACAATATCCATGATGAACATAGATGCAAAAATCCTCAACAACATATTAGCAAACCAAATTCAACAATACATTAAAAGAATCATACATCATCATCAAGTGGGATTTATTCCAGGGATGCAAAGATAGTATCTGCAAATCAATCAATATGATACAACACACTAACAAAATGAAATATAAAAATCATATGATCATCTCAAAATACACAGAAGAAGCATTTGAGAAAATTCAATATCCATTTATGATAAAAACTCACAACAAAGTAGGTACAGAGAGAATGCATCTTATGATAATAAAGACCATACATGACAAGCCCACAGCTAACAACATACTCAATGGCTAAAAGCTGAAACTTTTCCCTCTAAGATCAGGAACAAGACAAGAATGTCTATTCTCATCACTTTTATTAAAAAAGTATTAGAAATCATAGCAAGAGCGATTACTCAAGAAAACAAAAGACATCGAAATCAGAAAAGGTATAAAACTCATTATTTGCAGAAAACCCTAAAGACTCCACCAAAAAGCTGTTAGAACTAATAAATCCAGTAAAGTTGCAAGATATAAAATCAGTATGTGAAAATCTTTTGCTTTCTATACACTAATAATGAACTATCAAAAAGAGAAATTAAGAAAACAATCCTGGGGTACCTGGGTAGGTCAGTCGGTTGAGCGTCCGACTGCGGCTCAGGTCATGATCTTGCAGTCCAGGAGTTCTAGCCCCGTGTCGGGCTCTGTGCTGCTTTGGATTCTGTGTACCACCCCCACCCCGCCCCCACCTCTCTGCCCCTCCCCCCACTCATGCTCTGTTTGCTCTGTCTCTCAAAAATAAATAAATGTTAAAAAAAATTTTTTTAAAGAAGAAAGAAAACAATCCTATTTACAATCACATCAAAAAAGTAAAATATCTGGGGTGCCTGGGTGGCTCAGTCAGTTAAGTGCCCAACTTAACCTCAGGTCACGATCTCATGGTATGTGGGTTTGAGCCCTGCATCAGGCTCTGCACTGACAGCTCGGGGCCTGGAGCCCTCTTCAGATTCTGTGTCTCCCTCTCTCTCTCTCTCTCGACCCCTCCCCAACTTGTGTACGCTCTCTGCCTCTCTCTCTCTCAAAAATAAATGGGTAAACATTTAAAAAAAAAAAAAAAAGAATAAAATACCTAGAGATAAATTTAACCAAGAAGGTGAAAAACCTGTATGCTGAAAGCTCTAAAACTTTGATGAAAAAAACTGAAGACACAAATAAGTAGATATTCCATATTTATGGAATTAGTATTGTACTATTAATATTAGTTAATTAGTATTGCACCAATTAGTTCAATTAGTATGGACACACTATTCAAAGAAATCTACAGATTCAACGCAATCCCTATCAAAATTCTAATGGCATTTTGCACAGAAATAGAATAAACAATCCTAAAATTTGTATAGAACCACAAAAGGCCCCAATAGTCAAAGCAATCTTGAGAAAGAAGAACAAAGCTAGAGGCATCACACTTCCTGATTTCAAACTATATTACAAAGCTATAGAATTCAAACTTCTATGGTACTGGTATAAAAACAGACACATCGATTAAAAGAACAAAATAGCCCAGGAATAAACTCACATATATATGGTCATTTAATTTATGTCAAAAGAGCCAAGAATATACAATGAGGAAAAGATAGTCTAACCAATAAATGGTGCTCAAAAAACTGGACAACCACATGCAAAAGAATGCAACTGGACCACCACCTTATACCCTACACAAAAATTAACTCAAACAGATTAAAGACTTAAACATAAGACTGGAATTCCATATAACTCCTAGAAGAAAACATAGTAAGCTCCTTGACATCAATCTCAGCAATGATTTTTTTTGGAACTGACATTAAATGCGAAGGCTACAGAAGCAAAAATAAATAAGTGAGATGACCTCCAACTAAAAGGCTTCTGTACAACAAAGGAAACCATCAAAAAAATGAAACGGCAACCTACCAAATGGCAGAAATTATTTGCAAATCATATATCTGATAAGGAGTTAATATACCAAATATATAAAGAACTCATATAACTCAACACCAAAATAACAAACCAATTAACAAATGGGCAGAGGGCCTACACAGACATTTTCCCGAAGACATACAGATGGCCAACAGGTACATGAAAAGGTGTTCAATGTCACTCATCATCAGGGAAATGCAAATCAAAACCATAATGAGATAGCAATGGACACCTCCTAGAATGGCTATTATCAAAAAGATAAATAACAAATTTTGGTGAGGATGTGGAACTCTCGCACACTGTTGGTGAGAATGTAAATTGGTGCAGCCACTGTGGAAAACAGTGTGGAGGTTCCTCAAAACATTAAAAACAGAACTACCACACAATCCAGAAGTTCCACTTCTGGGCACTTATCATAAGGAAACAGAAACTCTAACTCTAAAAAGATATCTGCACCTCCATGTTCACAGCAGCACTATTGACAGTAGCCAAGATACAGAAACAACCTAAGTGTCCAGTGATGGACGAATGGATTTTAAAAAACATGGTGTATTTATACAATAAAATATTATTCAGCCATAAAAAAAAGAAGGAAATCTTGCCATTTGCAACAGCATGGATGGACTTTAAGAGCATTATGCTAAGTGAAAGAAGTCAAAGAAAGACAAATATTGTATGCTCTCACTTATATGTGGAATCTTTAAAAACAAAAAAAAAAAGTGAACTCACAGATTGGTGGTGGCCAGAGGCAAAGAGAGGTTGAAGATGGGAAAAACAGATGAAGGGAGTCAAGATACAACCTTCCAGTTATAAAATTAAGTCCCGGAGATGTAATATACAGCACAGTGACTATAGCTAATTATACTATATTGTATAATGAAAGTTGCTAAGAGGGGCACCTGGGTGGCTCACTAGGTTAAGCATCTGACTCTTGATTTAGACTCAGGTCATAATCTCACGGTTTGTGAGATCAAGCCCTGTGTGGGGCTCTGTGCTGTCAGCTAGGGATTCACTCTCTCCCTCTCTCCATGTGCTCATGCGTGTGCACTCTCTCTCAAAATAAACAAACCTTTTTTTTTAAAGTTGCTAAGGAAGGAAATCTTAAAAGCTCTCATCTGAAGAAAAAGAAATTGGTAATTGTGCAATGATGGATGATATTAACTAGACTTATTGTGGTGATCATTTCACAACACATACAACTGTCAGATTATTATGTTGTACACCTCATATAGAATGCTATATATCAATTATATCTCAATAAAAAACAGAAATCTAAAAAAATATTTTAAATAAGAATATGAGTTGTTTTGTTAAAGAAAAATAATTTTCTCAAAGGAAGGAATACCGGATTTAAAGTGTTGCCTTATGTATTGGGCCAGTTTCAATTCTAAACATCAAGCACAAACACCTTTGTGCTTCTTCTCATTTCACTATCTGCCCAAGTTTAAACTAGGCCTAAGATTTTTCCATTCTTTGTCAGATTCCTGAGGATGTAAAAAGTCACTTTTAGATATTAAGTAGAGCAAATTTTACATAAAGTGGTATTGCTTTTATCTTTACTCCCTTTTTGCTGAATACCTGTAACAGAGTTTAATTCTTTGGCACTTAGGACCACACTTCATGTTCTATAACTAAAGGACGTACTATATTTGTAAACTAACTGGGGCATGGCATTCAATCCAGATTTGCAGCAAATCTTCACCCATATTGCAAACCAGATGGAGAATTTAACTATTTTACAGCAACTAGCAGCTGTCTTCTTTTGGTGTTTATATGCCTAGAGTCAAAATCCATAGCCTGCTGTATGTCCCTAGTGAAGTAAGGGGCTTAGAAATGAGATTTTTATAAGTTTTCCTCTGTGTCCCTTCTAAAATATTTTTAAAACATTAACCAGCTTGATAGTACCCAAATAAGCAAACAGAAGGGAATCCCTTCCAAATGCAGCCTTAAGTCTATGCAGGAAGTACCTTCCTTTTACCACGTGGTGTATTTATAAATGTTTTTCTATATAACCTGTACAAAGATCATTGAACTGCCCTCCTATATAACTTACTGCTCAATAGAAGGTCATCATAAAATATTTGTCAACTAACTCTTACTGGCCAGAAAGACCTACATATGGTTCATCACTTTCTGGTATACACTAAATCACAGCCTTAAAGAGAAATAGGTAGGGAAGTTCAATTCAATGCTCTCATTATCCGAGACAAATGGTAAAACAGATGGTAGAATATAAAGCAATTCCAGCTCTTTATCACTTTGGTTCTTCCAGATTTAAACATTTAGACCACAATGATTTTGAAATATATCCATGAAAAAGCAGGAAAAAGAGAAAAGGCATGCAAATTTTCCTGGAATGCAAGCCCCCGTCATGGAGATGGAATTCATCTGGGCCTCAATAAAATGAGAGTGTGGAGACTGATCTTTTAATACAAAATTAACATAGGACCCAAAGATCGCTGGTGCTTTCTGGTATTCAAATGGAAACTCTTTTAGCAAGTAAGGTATTTTTTTTAAGGCTGAGTGAACCCTCGGCTGGATGGCAATCTTGAATTCATGTCATATACTTGACCAATTTTTTTTAATGCTCATTTTGATAGTAACAGCCAAGAGCAGCTGTAGATTAAACAGACTGTGAAACCCTCAGATTCGATTTCACTGTGAAATTTCACTGTGAAATGTAGTCAGAGATCCATCTGCAGAAAGACATTAACCAGTATGACTCCAATCTCAGCCTAAAGACTCAACAAGGGTAGAAAAAAGGACAATGGAGGGGAAGGACAGAAGGAGCGGGGTGAAGGCAGGGAAGCAAAGCAACACTTGAATCTTGGGTGCTCTAAATCATTACGGTGAATGAGCCTGATAACACACTCATGGGAAGAACAGAAGCAAAATATAAATAAAAACTGTACCAGGCTGGCATTCCTACACAGTTCCCGCTGCAACATAATTAGCGTGGTGGTAAATTATTTCTCTCTTTAAGCAAGAGCAACATCAAGTGATTACAAAAGTGAACAGATATCAAATAAAATGGAAAATCACGCCACAGTCTTACGGACCTGAGAAGTCCAACATATTAGCAATGGCAAATTTAAGCCCTACGACCCAATACTATTGGTCCCAAGGGGCTCCTGTGCAGTGGTTTCAATCCATGAAGAACAGCATTCCCTCAAAACACTACAGTGGACAAGAATGTTTAGCCTTTCTGACACCATGCTGCCCAATCCTACTGTCTCAGAAGGGATTAGAGATCCTGAGATAAACAAATCTGTAGGCAGTTGGAATGCTCTCCCTAGAGAGTTCCAGAAGAATTCAGAAATCAGAATATCCTGGAGGAAACTAAGGTTCCATTTTTATTACACACTTAGGGACAAACTAAGATGAATTATGGAATAGGAAAAGCTTATATTCTGGGCCCTGATGCTCATGTTTCCTTTTAACAAAGCAAAACAGAGAGGCTCTTGGGTATGGAACAAAGTGCTGTATTTTGAGGCAGATACACTTAACTCTGCCACTTCATTTGCAGAGTTCTTTAATCCCCTCACTATGTTACTAAGTTATAATTCAAGAAAAGACATAAACTTCACTTATTCCGACCCTGACCTCTAACCAGTGCCATAATAGACAATGAAGTCCAAGAGATCATCTTGCATTAGCTGTGGAGTTTGGGATGGGTGCACATGTGCATGTCTGCAACAAAGACATGTTTTTCAACAGAGCAAGGGAGCAATTATATGGCAATATGGAAACAGATGTGAAAAGCAAACAATATATTCTATAGTAAAATTTTAGAAAATTTGGAGCTTGCATAAGATGCGTTTAGGAAGGGCAAAGCCAAGGGCTCCAAGCTAGAAGGTGAGGTATCTTCCATCCCAGAGAACCTTACCTGTCCCTACTGCCTAGTCAGTTTCAATCCAAAGGGTGCTGCTCCCAGCGAGGGGCCAATTCTCTTCCCTTGAGTATCAGCAAAGTTTTTAAGGTGTCCTTCCCTTGGTGTTCGCCTCCATGTAGTCAAAGTCTGGAACTTTAACAGATCACTCAGAAAGTCTAAAAAGCTACTACATGTACCTCAAAAGAATTAATCTCTAAACATTACATTTCAGAAAAGATCACAAAGCTTTGGGAGTTTGTGGGATTGGGGTACCTGTGTGTTCAGAACACCTCTCGTATCTATACCCTGTGGATAATTATATTATTTTGCTAATTGTAAGAGCAGCCCTTAAGGGGCTGCATTAGCCTGAAAATCTTCAAAGAATGGGTGAATCTTTACGTACGCAACTGTTTATTTTTTCATTTGCTGATATCATTTGCCTAAATTATACATTATTTTCTGTTTCCAAAAAGCCTAACACAGTGCCTTACACATACTTATGTGATTGGTATAAAAATTTATTAACTTAAGTTGTGAGCCATAAGCTTTTCAAACCAATTCAAGAAAAACAATTTCTACTACTAACTAATGGACTCAGGAGTGTGGCATTATGGATGCAGCCCTGAGCTTCTACAGAGCTCTGCCAAGTTTTGTGAAAGGGTCATTCAACGGTAGCTCAATCACTACCATTACAATTCTTGCTGCTCCATGGAATGGGAAGCAATCTCAAAGCACAAGGGCAGAGGTTATACTATAGTGGTTTAAAACAAGGACTTGGAGCTACGTTCAAATCTCAACTCTGTCGCTTTAGGGTTCGATGACCTTGGCCAAGTTATCCCTCTTTACTAAACAATAGTTCCTCTATCTTTAAAACAGAACTAATACACATTTTCATGTGCACACTAGACTTTTCCTTGTTTACATACATACACTTTCAGAATCTCCTCTCATAATCCCCTATGGCCATTATGGACTATATCTCATTGAAACACATCCCCAGGAACTTACAAAGTGAAGCCCCAATAGACTAACCTAGGAAATTAACCCAAGGAATCTCTCACTTTTTATGTACAGTTTCTAACAGCAATTCCTTTAATGGGAATTATATAATTAGATATGATAAGATTAAAGATTAAATTTTTCAAGGCTCAAATCTAAACTGTTGGACTCAAGTGACAATGCCAACAAATAACTTCAAATTTTCTATTAACTAGAAATGTCTGTATCATTGCCAAGGCTTCATAGTGCATCTGGTCAGACAGAACAATTCATCTCTAAACAGAAGGGGATGGCCACCTGGCCCTCCAAGGTAAATACAAATAAGCCTGGGCGGGTGTCCTTGACCTAGGTTTGGTAATGTGGAATCACAGCTTTGAAGCATTCTACAAAGTCTGATGCTCTCAGCCTCTGTGCACATTGCAGCTGCCAAGTATAGACTCACCAGTCTTAAGTGCTGCTGTACAGCCACGGTCAACTCAGATGATCCAACAAAAGAGACAGGGCCAGACCTGTGTCCATCTCCAAACTGGTGTTTCTGAGATGAAGGTATCATCTAGAAATCACAATAGTGGTGGTGGCCAGGAGTGACTATTATTGTTACCAACCCTCTGCCCTGGCCAGAAGATAGCTAAAGAGAAGATGAAAGCCAGAACAACCACCCCCATCAGTTATGCCATTACAACTGCAGAATGTCTTACAGTTTGAATAACACTTCCATCTTCTCTCCCAAACCTCCCCTTCCTCACATCCACCTTCACCATAAGTAATAAAGTAATCCAACAACTGACACAAGCTTCTGACATCTCATCCTAAGAATCTGAGCCCAAATTTTAAGTAACAAAAACCACGCACTAATGAGAAGTCATTACAGAATTACCTGTGTTTATCTATGCAGGGTAACGTTTGAGCACATTAGCTTGCAGCCCACTAAGAAATATCAAGGCCTCCTAAATTCTGAATTTCTGAAGCTAAGAGTTCCTCAGCTGGAACACAAACCCATTCCATATACAATATCCATATGGGCTGCTCCACATCACCTCTGTGGGACTTAGGAGCACAAGAATTGTGTGAGTATAAAGTTCATATTGTTTGTTGTGCTATGATTAATAAAGTTCTTTGTCTCTGACCCAGGAATCTCATGTCTTCTTCCAGATTCTATGAATCTGTGGCAAGCTAACTTGTTGTTCTATGAATCTGTGGCAAGCTAACAAGTAGGGCAAAAATCTCAGACCCTTTGCATTTTTTATGATACATGTTGCTTTCCCACTTGGCATGTCTTCTAGAAAAATTAAGATGATTGAACAAAAGCTGAAATATTTTCAGTTTCAGAAAATAAAACCCCAAGACTACTACTGTTTTGAATAGAATGCAATGGCAAATACAGTCATGAAAAAAAGTGGTGTATAGTGTATATTGGGGTTGCCCTGCCCAGACTCGCCCACTGCAGCACCAACACAATCATTCTCCCAGTTGCCAGGACTCTTGCCTGTGTCACTTTCTAGGAATTGCCCTCAGGAGAAGGAATCTGCCTTACCCAAAGTTTCCCCCTCTCCTAGGGGTAGCTTGCATTCAATGATGGGGTATAAAGGCTTGAGCCTTTGCCTCAATTCGAAACATAACCAAATGGCCATTCTAAATCCCTGGTTACCCACTGAATTACCAAAGCCACCATTCAAACTCTCTCATACAAAATATATAAAGAACTTCACACAACACCAAAACAACAAACAGTCCAATTAAAAAATGGGCAGAAGACATGAACAGACATTTCCCCAAAGAAGACATGTAGATGACCAAAAAAGACACATGAAAAGATGCTCAATATCATTCATCATCAAGGAAATGCAAGTTAAAACCACAATGGGATACCACCTCATACCTGTCAGAATTGCTAAAATCAAAAACTCAAGAAACAACAAGTGTTGGAGAGGCTGTGGAGAAAAAGGAAGCCTCGTGCACTGTTGGCAGGAATGCAAACTGGTGCAGCCACTGTGGAAAACAGTAAGGAAGTTCCCACAAAAAATTAAAATTAGGGGGTGCGTGGGTGGCTCAGTTGGTTAAGCATCCAACTCTTGATTTTGGTTCAGGTCATAATTTCACAGTTGTGACAACGAACCCCACATCAGAGTCTGCGCTGATAGCATGGAGCCTGATTGGGATTCTCTTTCCCCCTTGTTCTCTGCCCCTCCCCCACTTGCACACACACACTCGCGTTTTCTCTCTCTCAAAATAAATAAACTTAAAAAAAATTAAAATTAGAGCTATCCTACAATCCAAAAATCACGCTACTTCGTATTTACCAAAAGAATATGAAAACACTAATTTGAAGGGATATGTGCACCCCATGTTTATTGCAGCATTATTTACAGTAACCAAACTATGGATGCAGCCCAAGTGTCCATCAACAGATGAATGGTAAAAGAGGTGGTATACACACACGCACATACACACACACACACACACACACACACACACACACACACATCAGTGGAATATTATTCAGCCATAAAAAGAATGAAAGTTTGCCATTTGTAAATGCTAAGCTAAATAAGCCAGTCAGAGAAAGACATACCATATGATTACACTTATATGTGAAATTTAAGAAACAAAAGAAAGGGCGGAAAAAAGAGACAAACCAAAAACAGACTCTTAACTATAGAGAACAAAGTGATGGTTACCAGAGGGGAGGGGGGTGGGGGGAGGAATGGGTGAAATAGGTGAAGGGGATCATGCAATGCACTCATCTTGATGAGCACTGAGTAATGTATGGAACTGCTGAATCACATCTGAAACTAATACAACACTGTATGTTAACTACACTGGAATTAAAATTTGAAAGAAAGAAGGAAGGAAGGGAAGGATGGAAAGGAAGAGAAGGAAAGAAGAGAAGAAAGGAAAAGAAGAAAATAAACCTCTGCATCACATTTAAAAATATACTTAAAAAAAAAAAGAAATATAAAAATTTTTTTAAAAAGCTATCATAGTTGAACTCCTCTCTCTACTGTATCCTGCTTCCTTCACTTCCCTAACAGGCATTTATGAGAAAACCATCCAACAAATCTCCTGCAGAGAAAGCTCAGAGTCTCAGAGTCTGTCCTCAGGAACCTGACCTGAGATGGGGAAAGACTTTGCTTCTGCACATCCACAGGATTCTCACCAGCACTTTGCAATGGAGTCTAGACCTAAGAGTCACGTGCTATTTACAACTTCCTTCCTCACTTCACTCCTGCATATCTCAAATTTCAGACTAATCCATTAATGATCATTCACCATTAGGAATTTTTTAAGTCACTAAAGGGTGTATAAACAGTTACTTGAGATCAGTCTCTTGAAAGATTTCCTGGAGAAAGATGGAACATCACAGGATTTCAACTCAAGGCAGATTAAGTAACGATTTTGCATGAGTTGAAATTTCCTAAACTGTATACATTTTCTAAAATGATGGTCTGCTTCTAAGAGAACAACAAATAAGGAGAGAAGGAGAGAACTGAGAAATTCTGATCAACATAGCCAGAATAAACAGCCAATATAGTTGGGCCTTCCTTTCATTTTTGTTTTCTCTGATATTGAAGGATTTTTTAAAAATAGAAACAAGAGTTCCCTTGCCTGAAAGATTTTGAATGCTGGGACTCTGGTCACTTCAGCTAAAATCATTAATTACCTGGGTATTTTTTTTTTTTTAATTCAAAAATGCTACACACTAGACCCATAGGCATTTTGAAAGAGTACAGAAAACAGTCGTTTGTCAATGTTCATTTTCTGAAGGATTCTGCTTTAATAAAACAGAAACTGGGTTTCTACCTTTCTACTAACAGCTAACAGAGCTGGAAAATCAAAAGGCACTGGGGTAATTATTTTCCTTAAAAAACAAAAGTAAAAGCACTAACTCTGTAACCTCAGAGCAAAAAAAATCTGCTTACTATGAAAAACAAAAGTTCACCCAAAGGTAAATCAGAGTCAACTGCCGGTCTTTTTAGGCAGAAGAAAGAACCAATGCATCAGTCGCTGGCCTTGTAACAGCATAGTGTTTATAAAACGTTGAATGCAGTGTTTCCTTGCCAATTAAAAGCGAGGGTAGGCTTTACCTTTCACTTTTAATATCTTTGCCTGACTTTTATACTAGTAACATGAGCCAAAAGGATTAAGGAAACTATTGAATACATATTTCTGCAAAACAATCTTAGTGGAAATTATCTTCAGGGTAAAAGGAAACAATACTAGGGCCGTGATAGTCGGGATAGACAGAATTCCCATTAGATATAATTGGTACAACTTGAAATTTATTTGTATTTCCAATGTAAAGGCCCGATTATCTGGCCATCCCAGAGATTCTGTGAGCTACCTAATGCCCTTTAATAAAGCCCTTTCTGTTCTAACTAGCAAGACAGGATTCAAACTAAGAAGAATAAGCCAGAGTAACTGGTCAAAGAGTTTGCAGTCAGCATAGCCTCAAAACAAACAAACAAACAAACAAACAAAACACAACAAAACAGGAATCTTTGATTTTCTTCCTGGTTGGGTTTGAAGGCAGTGAAGATCTCATGATTTTAAAGGACTGGTAGTTCATTTTTACACGGGGCAGATCACCTGTAGTAACTTGGAATACAGAACCTATCGTTGGCAATACTACATCATCCCTGCTTCCTCACAAAAAAAGCTTCAAGAAAGAAAATGCCAAGCTCGATATTTAAAACTCTTAACTTCAGGCATAATTATCAAATAAAGAGTTTCTATGACTATCCTAAAAAAGAGTCTCCTGTATCTTACAGTTGACTGGCTGAGTCACTAAAAGTCAAACACAGAGTGTGACCTTAAGTTGCACAATTGCAAGGCAGGTTGATTTCACAGCCCTTCTCTTAAGTTAGGGTATCAACTGAGAAAGCGTAAGGCCCTAAGAGCTAGCATGGAGTCCAGTGGTACCCCCAAACCTTCAAAAACACTAATCCTCCCTTGCCAGATGAAGTAGTTCTCTCTTCCACTAAGTCTGTTCCTGACTTACTACAGAAGCCCTGACTGTAAATACCTTACCTAATGTAGTTATTTCTCAAGGGGCACTAACTCTCCCCATGTCCCCTTCTTTGTTGCTTCTATACCTTAAAGTAGAGATATATTCCAGCATGCCCTTTGAGGCAAATTACAAAGTCAAACCATGAATCTACAATAAAAAAAATTACACTAATTGGTTAATTTCTATTACCAGAAATCTGGAGAATAAGGTGAAAATGAATTCTGAGGATGTTAGAGGGAGAAGAACATAACTTTAGATCTACTCAGGTTATGAATATGGAAACAAATGCCAAAAATGCTGGATCCAATGTACTAGTTCTAGGTAATCCCAGTTGTTTCCAATTGTTTTCTTAGTTGCTTAACTCAAATCTGGACTTGATGGTGGCCTATGCTAAATGAGGCTGAGATACCAGCTTATATAATGTAGCAGAAAAAAACACAAAGAGCCAGAGAGACAGAAATAATAAACTAAAAATTATTATATACATTTATCTATCCCAAATTATGTCTCCCAAGAAGGCCCCAGGTCTTTACACAGCACTGATAAATATTTAAATGTTGAGGTCTTTGAAAAGCACTATGAGGATTGAACCCTGTGAATCAAGATATGTGGGAAAGCCACCTTTGGAATAGGTCCCATTATTTCAATAAAGATTATAGGATCCCAGAGTGGAAGAGGCCAAAAGAGTCAATCACAAGAGACAGGACTGGCTCACTAATCACAATAAGCAGTAATGGTGGAGTGGACAAGAATTTAATTTGCTTAATAGAGTTTACTCCAAAAGCTATTTTATTAATGAAAGGTTACCAATGTCTGTATAAGTCTGACTAAAATGTGCATTTTCATGTATACAAAGTCAAAACATCTACAAGGTGAAAATAGCTATGAGATTAGAACACCAAGATCACTGTGAAGGAATCAATTGTTGTGAATGTGAGAGACAACACAAGTGACTATTTCCCCAAAGAAGAGCAATGCCAAGTTGATTTGCCATGTCTATTG
>NC_064809.1:50819495-50921292 GCF_023721935.1 Panthera uncia | reverse complement strand
TTTTTAATTTATTTTTGGGACAGAGAGAGACAGAGCATGAACGGGGGAGGGGCAGAGAGAGAGGGAGACACAGAATCGGAAGCAGGCTCCAGGCTCTGAGCCATCAGCCCAGAGCCCGACGCGGGGCTCGAACTCACGGACCGCGAGATCGTGACCTGGCTGAAGTCGGACGCTTAACCGACTGCGCCACCCAGGCGCCCCTAGATGATGTTTTTTTAATGCTTATTTTGAGAGAGAGAACACGTGTGCACGTGAGTGGGTAGCAGAAGGGCAGATGAAGGGAGAGACAGAGAGAATCCCAAGCAGGCTCCTCACTGTCAGCACAGAGACCAACGTGGGGCTCGAACTCAGGAAACCGAGAGATCATGACCTAAGCTGAAATCAAGAGTCGGATGCTCAACTGACTGAGCCATCCAGGTGCCCCAAGATGTTTTTTTTTAGTAGATGATTTTTAAATAAAAATAAAAGTTGGTATTCAAGTTACATACTCAATCAACTCAGCGACACACTGGCAAAACTAATTTGCTTGAATGATTGGGAATTCTTTGGATTTTAAGATGGCCCTCTCTCGGTAAGTTGCCACCTCAGCTTTCATATGGAAAGATGTCTAATGAATGTATCCTCCGTATACATGTATAATCAGAGACAGAACAAAGATAGATAAAGGTCTTGAAGGCTGAATATATCACCTCAGTTATCTGGTGGTCACTTAACTTGGAAACCCAGGTGCAAACCAGAAAGTAAAAAAGAAAACAGTCTATTAGCATGAAAAGAGATGTCAGGAAGTCCAATGTACATGCATCCTTACTAATTCCCAAAGTAATGGCAAGGTTCCAAAAAAGCTTAGTTATCAGGTTTTCCAAACGATAAAACAATATACACCCCAACTTATCAGGATGTCTGACAGTGAGCCACACTTAAGCAAACAGATCAGAAAAGAAGAAAAAGAAAGAAAGGAAAAGAAAAAAAGAAAAAACAACACATTTAAGAGAGTAGTCTTGAGAGCCTAAAAGTAAAAATCTGAGAAAACTATAAAAATCTCAATTACGATTTCTCTATAAAGCAGAGAAGTATATAATTGTACACTTCTCTAATGATTTTTAAATGAACAGAAAAATGAACAGTATCTCTGTATGTTTTTTTCCCCATTTAAAAAATATTTCTGCCTGGATAATTTTAGCATAGTATTCCTAACAATTTCATACAGCATGTATTTAATTTCAAAACTAGAAATACCTACAACAAAGACACACAATCTGTGTTCTAAGTAACATCCATTACTTTTTCTTTCTTTACTATTCTAACATTCTTCAGTGGTAATAAAAAGAAATCTGGATGACTAATTCTACAGTTCCTTCTCTATTTTATATAATTGTCCTAGGTACATTCAGCTGAAAAGGTCCATTTTTCTTTCACATCAAATAGAACACAAACAAAAAATACCTGTTTATAAAGCCAGCCTCGCCTGACCACAGGTGCATTAGGATTCCTTTTAATTGAATTTGATCTTTTTCCAAAATTGTGAACTTTTTTTGAAGACCGTGAAGTCTAAATAGAAAAAAGAAAAACAGAAAATGTGTTATTAATGGTTGGTATTTATATTTCTTCTTCATAATTTTATCTCTCCAGATTTCTCTGAAACATGCAGGACTTAAATCTTTTCAGAAGAATTATAGCAATTCTGCTTTTTGAGGATTTACTTATTTCAAGTGTAAGAATTTTGCACAAAGAATTTTTCCCCAGGATATTACAAAGAATCACAAGTTTTACAATCTGTCCTTTAAAACTGGGATATACAATTTTTAAAAAGACACAATGTGTGGCACTATTTTGTCCTACCTGCTATATAAATTGAATAAATCTTGGGTAAAAATGAACAAATCTAAGAATAAATGAAATGTAGAACTTTTTGCTTTATATCTGATTTAATAATGTCATTTCAATTACAGAAAGTGAACAGTGTCAAGGGTCAAGAGAAATACTCAGATATAAAACATACCACATCAAGTCAACACAAGCCTGGAAAGAACTGCTTAATGTCATGTACTGTCTTCTCCTTTATGGGCAATTCTGAACTTGAATGATGCCAGATAGATAGTGTTTACTATATATTTAAAAGTATACATAAGGAGATACAATCTTTTGAGATACTGCTATGTTTATTTAGTATGAAGATTTAGCAGGAATGGTAGTGGTAACCAACAAACAAAAACAAAGAAGCTGAATTTGAGTTCTCTATAAAGGTAAGTAATATCAAATTATCTCTTATTGTTTAACTTATCTAGAATCCAGCACATTTCATGAGAATTTTGTTTTTTCAAGCTTATATTAGTACATAACAGAATATTAAGACCCAATATCAACCACATTTTCCCAAAGTATGTTTTGTTGGTAAGTTTCACTTTATTTTTGAATACATAACGCTTAAATATAGTATAAAACTCAAATGGTACAAAAAGATACACACTGGGACTGGTCATCTACTTCCTACCTCTGGGCCCTAGCACTCAACCCTATGAGGCAACCAATGTCAACTGTGTGTATGTGTGCACTTATTCATCTAAGATAACTGTTTTCATAGGTATGGAATATCTTTTTTTCCTCAAATGATTACATATATAATACCTACTATTCTGTTCTACTGTTTCTTGGAGCTTACTACATAAAGAAAATGCCTGTTTACCCACATTGTTGTCGAGGTACTGCGCTAGAAAACTTCTTAACCTTTACAAATTAGATATGTGAAAAATGGTATCCTTTGTTGTTTTAATTAGCATTTTTCATATTATGAATGAGTTTGAACATCGTTTTCATATATTTAACAGTAAAATTCCATTTTCTGGGTGGGGATTTTACATAATATGCCCATTTAAAAAGTAGGCTGTAAGCCTTTTCCTTATTGATTCAAAAAACTTCTTTTGATTATAAAGGAATTATTCGTGAATTATTACATGAATTGCAGATATTATGCATGCATAATAATTATTTATGGTTCAATCTCCTTATTTTCTATTTTGATTTTTGGGTTTTATGTCATATTTAGAAAGCCAATCTGCATTCTGCGTTTGTTTTTTTAAAAATCTTCCATTGTTCTTTGTAGTGCTTTTATAGTTTTGTTTTTAACATTTCAACACCTGATCCATCCGGAAAATTTTCAGTGTAAAGTGTGAGGCAGAGATCCGACTTTCTTTCCAGATAATGACTTGCTGGCCTTCAACCTACATATCATTTCTCTAGATTTTGGTTAAAATATATTAATGAAGTATTATAATACTCAGTTACCTTACTAGCATTTTATGTTACATAAGAATTAGAAAATATCCACATTATTTAGAAATTTATATTAACTTGTAATACTCTACAAAATTTCATTTTAAAAACATTAAAACAAAAATGTCACAACAGGCATTTAAAATAGATAACTGCCTATTATCCATTTCTTTATAGTAACATAATTTACTATAACTGTTCTATTATAAAATATATTATTTTTTAATAAAGATTATTCTTTTATTATCACTTGATTCTCTTGCTATCCATTAATTTAGGAACTGAGAAGCAACTTTAAGGCAACTATTTATTCAGATTTAGTAGCATGTGTTTTAAGAGACTGATAAAATTTTCATATTAAAATTCTAAATTTAAAATATTAGCACTGTAGTTTAAAGTATAAGAAACAATAACTACAGGGGCCCCCAGGTGGCTTGCTCAGAGGAGCATAAGAAAGGCTCTTGATCTCACGGTCATGAGTTCGAGCCCCATGTGGGATGCAGTGATTAAATAACTTAAACAAATAAATAGAAGCAGTAACTACAAATTTTTATAGACACAAAGTCTGGGACCCTACATTAAACAATTAACATCTTTGTTTGTGATTATAAAGAAACACCACCCTCCTCTATTTCCATATGACTATGGCACTTTTTGTATAATGGATTCTAAATATGTCAGAATCATCAAGCACAGTGGCCTAGGGTTTCCCTTTGGCAGTGATTCTACATTTCTTTTTAAAAAGTTTGTCTGCTCAATCTAGGGATTTATAACAGTCAGAAAATGGTATTTCTATGCCATTATATTAACCCTCATCTTTAAAACTTCAGTTGATTCAATAAATTGCCATTTTCTCACGTAAACATCCATATATTTGTAAAATTATTCAAAATCTGACCTCTATAATAGTTTTAAAAAGTCATTAAATTATTAAAATATAATCTTATTATTTTACATTCCACATCATTCCTTAAGTAAATTATCTCAAATGTAATTTGGTTCATGTAATAAGAAAAATGAAATAATTATTCTTTAATTCTAAGCCCATTAAGAGTATAGTAATAGATGCAACCAATTATACCAGATATCAGTAATTAACAGTAAGCAAAAGAACTTACTCTGCCTACAGGGCTCATCGGATGCACTCCATAATCTGAAGTCATATTATAGTTAGAAGCTTCATTTATCATGCTTATAGGTCGTTCCTTCTTTTCTTCAGATGTCATGGTTGCAACAGTCCTGAAAATATGTCAGAATGCTAAAACTTGCTGTACATGTTGACTGCTTTACAATAAACCTTCCCTAGAAATTATAATGCTGATGTCCCACTTTTCCAAAGAGCTGGATACTAGTTAGAGCTTAATAAGCTCTAGAGTCAGAGCTTAATATTTATAACTATTTTAAATATAATTAGCATATCTCCTAAGCACATGATAGGTTAAAACCATGTTTATTTTAGTAAGCATTATTATAGATATGCTACTTGGTCATCTAACTGGAAAATTAAAACCTCAGTAAAGATGAGCTATTCTATTATCGAAAATAAAAATAATGATATCAAGAGCTATTTTTTTTTGTGAACAGATTTATAGTATATAAAATATTTTCACACATATATCATTTGATGCTTATAATAATCCTAAGAAATGGTAATTACCACTATCTCTGATTTAAGGACGAGAAAACTGAGCTCACATTAGTTTAATAATCTGACAAAGTTTATAGTTTCTCTGATGTTAAATTCTGGACTCTTGAGCTTACTGTCTGTGTTTGTACCAACAGCTTCTGAGATTACATTCTTCATCAAAGAAAGTTTTATGTTCCTATGCCATCCATAGTAAATAGATGGGTTTCTGTTATACCTGACTGCAAATATCCAGATAAGAAACTGTTAAATTATAATGTATTAACATATGGACAACAGCAGAGTGCCTGGGTGGCTCAGTTGGTTAAGTGTCCTAGTCTTAACTCTTGATTTCGGCTCGGGTCATGACAGCATGGAGCTTGGGATTCTCTCTCTCTCCTCTCACTGCCGCTCCTCTTGCTCACACTCTCTCTCAAAATAAATAAACTTAAAAATATGTTTTTGGATAACAGCAATCTTAATGCTAACACCATTTAAAACGAAGGCATTCCATGAAACTCTTTACTTACTGTTCATTCACTACAAAAATACAATTGTCCTGTGATGGCTGTCCTGTGACTGGATGTTTACAGGTTACTTTCCTTTCATTATGGCTAAAAGAAAAGAGAAAAAGAGAAAATGCATGTACTTCTATTATCACAAATGTTTTTCTAATATTCTGGTAGGAAAATAGTGATTTCTTTATTATAACATTAGTGAATAAAAGAGATGAAATTCAAACTCCCAGGTGATGAAATCTCCAAATACACCCTTTCTACTACCTACCATGTACACATGTATGTGTGAATGCTACTACAGTTTTACCATATAGGTAAATGAACCTCCCACCTCCCAAGCCTGACCTCAATTCTTTCTTCTCACTATTTTATAAAAAAGTAAGTTGATTTGGCTCCACGATCACTGCATTTCACATCTGATAGGTGGGACACAAAGAATGAGTATCTACCTACTTCTATTATTTTGTATCTTTATTTAGGCACATCATAGAGAAGTAATGCCAAATTCATATACTATTCTTTTTAGGCTGAGTGATAAGATTAGGTCTCCTGCTGTCTTCTTAGAAATGAGAGGGAAAAGAATTCCCAAACGATTTATCTAAATAAAAAATACTGGAGGCCAAAAAAAAGTATAATATATACTGATAAATAATACACATTATTATTTATAAATTAATTTTCCCCCTTTGGGTCACATACTATAAGGCAAGATCTATAAGGAAGATCTACCATTTACTTTCCTTACAGAGAAAAATTTCAAGATACTGTAACTGAATATTGCTTTGTTAATCTTAAAAGATTATTAAATGTGCTCTATAACCACAAGCCACAAACTTCCTGGCAAACTTTAGATATTTAAATTCCTTTTCCATATCCTAACTTTTATTAATATTATTTTTATTGGTAACATAGTACTTGAAACTTTATCCATTAAATAAAACTAAAACCACAAAAAAGAAAAGGTACAGATACATATTGACTATTGTGGGAGTAGAATGACTGATGGAATATAATGTGTTTCTATTATTCCTTTATTTTATTTTTTAACGTTTATTTTATTTTTGAGACAGAGAGAGACAGAGCATGAATGGGGGAGGGTCAGAGAGAGGGAGACACAGAAGCTGAAACAGGCTCCAGGCTCTGAGCTGTCAGCACAGAGCCCGTCGTGGGGCTTGAACTCATGGACCGCGAGATCATGACCTGAGCCGAAGTCGGCTGCTCAACTGACTGAGCCACCCAGGCGCCCCACTCTATTATTCCTCTAGATAACCGGTCTAACAAGCACACAGGACTACTAAATTATCAGCTTTTTGAGGTGGTTTTGTTTTTATGCAATAGAGAGATTAAGATTTGGTGGGTTTAAATATCCATTTGGAGTGATATTTTCACTACATAAAAAGTAATGTGAGTGGGGCGCCTGGGTGGCTCAGTTGGTTAAGCGTCTGACTTCAGCTCAGGCCATGATCTTGCAATTCAGGAGTTTGAGCCCCACATCGGGCTCAGTGCCAACAAGCTCAGAGCCTGGAGCCTACTTCAGATTCTGTGTCTCCCTCTATCTGCTCCTCCCCTGCTTGTGCTCTTTCTCAAAAATAAATAAACAGTAAAAAAAATTTTGAAGTATGTGAGTGAGTTTAATGGTGGAAACCTAAGGTCTCATGTGGGATAGCAGTTTATGTAATAAGCAGTAAACTGGTAACAGAATAACTAAGAAAGTACAGCCTCTGCAGGTAAGTGGAAAATTCTGAAGTACCCAGATGTGATGATCACCATGAATGTGTCGAGGTATATAAATTGTGATGTTTAACAGAATAAAAGTGTGGAGAAAAAGGGAGTGGGTAAAGTAATCAAGGATAGGGATTAGGACACCTTAGTGATAAAAAAAAAAAAAAATGGAAGATAGCATCTTTTGTTTTCTTAAAGCCTCTCCTAGGAAGCATTAAAAAGGCAGAGGTATATAGAACAGAAATATACAAATTCTTTGCATAAAAATCCAATATTGCAAAAAGAAAGCAAACAAACCCTTATATATTGCATTATTTCCCTAGGCTATGTCATCTTGCCTAGGAGGAATACAGTAGACTCCAATCCCCAAATTCTGGAAGATCTAAATTGTAACAACATGGCTCTGCAATAGTTATCTGGCTAAGAGACTACTCTGATATCCTGACCACTACATGGATTTGGGTATCCATTAGAAAAAAACATAAAGGAATGGAGATACCTAAATAGTGAATGGTTTAAAAAGAGCACACTCTTTTGCCTAAAAGTGGATGCTATTTTGAATGAAATGGTGATTTTATTATCTAAGTACTTTTCAGAGCACAATGTCTTAAACAGTAAACCTAATAAAAATCTTACTATTCTAGCTTAAAAGACCAGTGACTAAAATCAATATGAAATACAAATATATTTATGTTCTTCATTTCTTCAAAGTATCCAATGTGTGTGAGGTTTTTTTAAATTTACTGCTGATATTATATTGACATAAAATTCTTATAAAATCTACAAGGGCACTCTAACACAAAAGTATTTTACGGGCATATTTTAGAGGTATTGCAGGTTTCATTTCAGATTACTGAAATAAGGTGAGTATCACAATAAACTAAGAAATGAATTTTCTGGTTTCCTAGCGCATATAAAAGTTATGTTTACACTATTAAGTGTACAATAACATTATGTCTAAAAAAAAAAACCCAATGTACATACCTTAATTTAAAATGCTTTATTGCTAAAAAATGCTGTTTATCATCTAAGCTTTTAGTGAGTCTCAGTCACTGATCACAGATCACCAGAACAAATGAATAATGAAAAAGTTTGAAATAATTGTGAGAAATCACCAAAATGTGATAGAGACGTGAAGTGGGCAACCGCTGTTGGAAAAAGTGCCAAAAGATTAACACAAGCAGGGTTACCACAAACCTTCAATTTGTAGAAAACACTACCTGTGAAGTGCAATAGAGAAATGCAATAAAACAATATGACCATAATATTTTTTAATGAAAGAAATAACCTTTCTCACTACATAAGCATAACTGTAACATAAAGATGTCCTCTCAACTACTGGGACCTCATCCAGTAGTTGAAAAAAACCTTCTGCACAGCAAAGGAAACAATGCGCAAAACTAAAAGGCAACCAATGAGATGGGAAAAGATATTTGCAATGACACATCAGATAAAGCGTTAGTATCCAAATTCTATAGAGAAGTTCTCAAAAAACAATCCAGTGAAGAAATGGGCAAAACACATGAATAGACACTTCTCCAAAGAAGATATCCAGATGGTTAACAGACACATGAAAAAATGCTCAACATCATTCATCATCAGGGAAATACAAATTAAAACCACAATGAGATACCACCTTACACCAGTCAGAATGGCTAAAATTAACAACTCAGGCAACAGATGGTGGCAAGGATGTAGAGAAAGAGGATTTCTTTTGCACTGCTGGTGGGAATGCAAACTAGTACAGCCACTCTGGAAAACAATATGGAGGTTCCTCAAAAAATTAAAAATAGAACTACCCTATGACCCAGCAATTGCACTACTAGGTATTTATCCAAGGGATACAGGTGTGCTGTTTTGAAGGGGTACATGCACCCCAATGCTTATAGCAGCACTATCAACAATAGCCAAAGTATGGAAAGAGCTCAAAGGTCCATCGATGGATGAATGGATAAAGAAGATGTGGTGTGTGTGTGTGTGTGTGTGTGTGTGTGTATACATATATATGTATGTATGTATATACATATATATGTATATGTATGTATATATACACACACACATATATGCATATATATGCATATATATATATATATATATATGAGTATTACTCAGCAATCAAAAAGAATGAAATGTTGCCATTTTCAACTATGTGGATGGAACCAGAGTGTATTATGCTAAGTGAAATCAATCAGAGAAACACAAATATCATATGACTTCATTCATGTGAGGATGTTAAGATACAAAACAGATTGATATAAGAGAACGGAAGCAAAAATAATATAAAAACAGGGAGGGGGACAAAACATAAGAGAGTCTTAAATACAGAGAACAAACTGAGGATTGCTGGAGGGCTTGTGGGTGGGAGGATGGGCTAAATCACCAGAATCTACTCCTGAAATCATTATTGTACTATATGCTAACTAACTTGGATGTATAATAAATAAACAAATAAATAAAAAGTCCTCTCAAATGTTTATTCATTTGTTCTGTCTTATACAGTATTCCTAAAATCTGGTTCCTGAAAACTAATTTAAACAACATAATTATCAAATAGAAAAGTCACAGTAACATTTTCTAATTATTCCATTAAAAAAAATTAAAATTGGGGTGCCTGGCTGGCTCAGTTGGTTAAGCATCCGACTTCGGCTCAGGTCATGATCTCATGGTTAGTGAGTTCAAGCCCCACATCGGGCTCTGTGTTGACAGCATGGATCCTAAAGTCTGCTTCAAGTTCTGTGTCTCCCTAGCTCTCTGTCCCTCCCCCACTCACACTCTGTCTCTGTCTGTCTCTCAAAAACAAATAAACGTTTAAAAAAATTTTTAAAGCAAAATATCAATTCCAGTCTTAACTGTTTAAATGTGGTAATTTCCTATCACCTGATAGGATTGCCAATCCTTACTGCCCCTGAGCAAATATATTTTTATATATATTTTTATATATATCTAAAAATTTATTTTAAATTTCAAAATCATTCCTTATGTTGGCATTTACACTTCATTTTTATACTAATGTTTCATTTTAAGGTATTGTAATGGTAAGGGTAAACATAATTTGGAAATTATACACAGAAACTAAAAATATGAATTAAATGAATACTGAGTGCCAATAAGTGAAAGAATTGTAAATGAAATCCAAATGAGTCTTTAAAAATCTCCACAAAGCCATCTCTGTTAATGTTAGAGTTCATTATATGCTATCCATATATACCAACTGGGCACTGTGGGAGATGGCTGGCCTACTGTTTAAGTATCAAGTCAGGGCCACTGTCTCTGGCACGAAGGAGGACTGTCTGCTCAGGACCAGGAAGCAGAGTAGGGATGACAATGATTCTCAGCCTTTCCTCAATTCTACTAAATTTTGTCCCTTGCACTGTTTACAAAGCATATGTTTTCATCCTACATCTGCTATCCTTTTGTAGTCCACCAGTTTTTTTCTTTTATGGAAGGGCCTCAAAATTCAGATCAGGAGTACTATCAGTTCTGTTGTAACTGATATGTGGAATACATTCCATGTAAATGTGGAAAAGTGTGTTCTCCAACGTGATTCATATGTTAGGGAACACTTTGAATATCAGTCACATAAATTCCACATTTTTTATACATGCTCTTGTCTGTGATCCTGTCCTGTTTGTGTGTACAGGAGTACATCAATCATACGATTGCACAACCTCAAACATCTGTCAGCTACGTTAGTTCACTGCCTGTTTTATGCAACACACCCATTCATATGTAGTGATACAACTTTCCATCTAATTTCAGATTCCCGTACTTCCAAAACTTCCCAAAACTCACAACTTAAAACCGTCCCAATGTCCACTTCCACTATACAAACTGTGGGTCTTTTTTCAAGGCAAAGTGTATCTGCAGTATTTTTGTATTTCCTAACCATTTACCAGTAAAATTGAGCAACTTTTTAAAAATTTTTTTTTAACATTTTATTTATTTTTGAGACAGGGAGAGACAGAGCATGAACAGGGGAGGGTCAGAGAGAGGGAGACACAGAATCTGAAACAGGCTCCAGGCTCTGAGCTGTCAGCACAGAGCCCGACGCGGGGCTCAAACTCACAGACCGTGAGATCGTGACCTGAGCCGAAGTCGGATGCTCAACCGACTGAGCCACCCAGGCGCCCCAACTAATGAAGTTTTTGAGGGGTCTTCCAATGAAGTTCTTTTCCACAAAAGCCCCTGATTTTCATTGACTGATTTTGCACAGTGAGGTGATTTTTAGGAACATACTAATTGTGTTATAGCAAAATTGATTGTACCACTTAGTTCCAAACTAACATACGTCTATGCTGCAAAAAGTGCATTTTGAAGCTTTAATAGAAAAGATGCCATTTTAAAAATCCTTGCCAGAGATTTTTATGCTCGTCATGAACGAAAACGAAGTACTGGAAAGGTATAATGTTACATACATTTGTGTTTCTAGTGGAATCCTTACAAAGCAGGGATAAAAATCAGGTCTTGATATAAGACATTCTTAAGATCACAGAACAAGCTATTTCCCATCGTGTCTTTGAATTCTTCTGCATAGCAGAAGTCCTAACTTTAACAAATGTGATGCCCAGTATTTACCTACTCATACTTCCTGGCTTCTCTGATGTTTTATTTTTTTTTTAAAGATTTTATTTTTTAAAAGATTATTTATTTATTTTGGGAGTGGGGAGCAGGGAGCAGGGAGAGGGAGAGGGAGAGGGAGAGAATCCCAAGCAGGCTCTGCGCTGTCAGCACAGAGCCTAAAGCAGGGCTCAATTTCATGAACCATGAGATCATGTCCTAAGTTGAAATCAAGAGTTGGATGCTTACATGCCTGAGTAAACCCCTTAAAGATTTTATTTTTTAGTAATCTCTACACTCAACATAGGGGCCCTAACCTGCAACCCCCCGAGATCAAGAGTCTGCATGCTCCATCCACACTGACTGAGCCAGGCAGCAGCCCTTGTCTGTGCTGGTTTAATGTCTAAGTCTAGACTAGTGGATCTCAACTGGGAGTGATTTTATTTCCCAGGGGACATTTGGAAATGTCTGGTAATATTTTTGAATGTCACAAGTGGGACTGGTATCTTGTGGGTAGAGTCCAGGATGCTGCTAAATGTCTTACAATGCACAGGCAAGATTTCCACAGGAAAAAAGTATGGAGCCCAAAATGCCAATGGTGTGAGGTTATGTAAGCCTATGCTAGACCATCATAGCCTTCTAACAATTAACTCTGCTGAATACGCCACATTTACTATTTCTTTGTGTTTCTGTATTTCTCTAGAGACAACAGAGGCAGCAGGAAATAACAGCAATTGAGAGCACAGGTTCTGGTATCAGGCCACCTAGGCTTAAATCCCAGCTCCCTGACTCATTAGCTAGGTATCTAAATTACTTTAACTTTCCATGCCTCAGTTTCCTTAACTTAGTACCAGTAACTGTATCAAGGTTGGTTATTTTTTTCAGAGTTGCTCTAGGCACCGGGGATAGCAGTGAACAAAACATAAAAATCTTTGCCCTCATGAAACTTACTTTATAGTGGAGACGTTTATGAGGATTAAAAGAGTGAGCGGTATAAACATGGCCTGGGACAGAGTAAGTCCTCCATAAGTGTTGGCTTATATTTATTGTGAACAACAGGACTTTCAGCATGTCATTGTCATTAAATTACCGGTCAGTCAACTGTTTATGTTAAAAGTTTAAAATAGTACCCACCTAGTAGCCCCCTCTCACCCATGGTTTTCCGCTTTCTGTGTTTCAGTTACCCATGGGTCAACTGCAGTGATGACCCTTTTGACCTATCCCCAGAAGGCCACTGGTAGCCTCATGCTGTGTCATAATAGGCATTTTATCATCTCACATCATCAAAAGAACAAGGGTGAGTACAGAACAAAATATTTTGAGATCATATTCATATGACTTTTACTACAGTAGACTATAGTTGTTCTATTTTATTATTATAGTTGTTAATCTCTTACTGTGCCTAATTTATAAATTAAGCTTTACCATAGGTATGCATGTATAGGAAAAAACATAGTATATATAGGATTTGGTACTATTTGTGCAATCAGGCATCCACTGATGGGGGTAGGGGGTGTCTTAGAATGTATCCTCTGCAGATAAGGGGCTACTGTACTCAGTATTTACTGTAAAAGAATAAAGTTGTAATCTCTCTTGGTTTTCATGCTTCTGGTAAAGATACCTGCCCTTAATATGTCAAAAAGACAGAGGAGAAAAGTAATTCTAATACAAAAGTTCCAAAGAAAGATTAGCTGTGTTTTTATGCTAGCAAAGGCAGGATGTGAGAAGATTCTTAAATAGTGACAAGCAACACTTAAAAAAGAAAAAAAAAATGGACTCAGCTATTCTGGAGAGTTCAGGACCAAAGAAAATAGGGCATATTCACTAGCTTAATCTGAGGATCATGCTCTATTAGGAGTCCAGATAAAAAGGTTGAATCAATTCCATTTTCAGGAAAATATCAAGAAATTGACAAACAGCAACACAAATTACTTGTTTTCTGGCATTATGCCTTCTTCACTATTTATTACCAGACATGTAATCATTTACTAAACTAGAAGACCAAATGCAAGACCTGCTTATTTAGAGCCTCTATGGAAATACTTCGTTCAATAATAATTTAGTTTTAAAAGATCTTAACATGAATAAATGAGTGTGTGTAAAACGTTGTGTCTCTATCAGATTATATAAATAACAAATTAAAAAAGACATGTCTGCTGGAGATGGAATATACTTACTACTCTACCTTATTTCTTTTCAAACCTTGTATTTATGAACCAAATAATGCATTATGTAGGTAACTGTACTAGAAAATCTGGGTGAAGCTGTACCATTTTAAGCAGTACTGAGCTTTCTAGCAGCCTACATGAACAGGGAAAGTTGATAAACTACATTACTCCTTATAGCCTCGTTGTGAAAACAGAGCAATTCACTGGGTTTGAGTCAACTCTCAGTGACAGGTGCTTTTATATGAAGAATAATTTAAACTACATGGAAGCACACTGAAGATAGGGGAAGCTGGTATTGTGTCCCTTTCCAGGGTCATTGGAACAAGGCATTTTGTGTTCAGTCCACATTGCTAGTCTTCCCTCAGCAGAACACTTTTAAGGGAAGATGCCAATGACATTGCTAAAGAAATACCTCCCTCCATGCACTAAGTACATGCATAAAATGCACAAAATTGCACATTTCATATACAAACCCCAGTAGGGGTTTAGAAAGACAGAGGGGAAAAAAAGATTTAAAAATCAGTTGTTATTGGGTTGTAAAAGTTCTTTATATATTTTGGGTATTAACTCCTTATCAAATATATGATTTGCAAATATTTCCTCTCACCTGGTAGACTGCCATTTTTTAAAATTTTTATTTATTTATTTTTTGAGATATAGAGTGCTTAGGGGAAGTGGGGGCGGAGATTAAGAAAGAGAGGGTGGGGGGAGGGAGGGAGGGGGAGGGGGAGAGAGAGAGAGAGAGAGAGAGAGGGAGAGAATATGAATCCTAAGCAGGCTCTGCATCATCAGCTCAGAGCCTGATGCGGGACTCAAACCCACAAACTGTGAGATTGTGACCTGAGCTGAAACCAAAAGTCAGATGCTTGACTGTCTGAGCCACCCAGGCACCCCTGTTATATTGCTTTTTCATTTTGTTGTGCAAATGCTTTTTAGTTTGATTTAGTCCCACTATTTTTGCTTTTGTTGCCAGAATTTTTTTTTAATGTTTTCGCCAACTAACAGCAATGTTCTGGATATTTATTAGTATTGCAATTTTCTCCTATGGGAATACTTATTTGTGTGTGTGTGTGTGTGTGTGTGTGTGTGTGAGTTTCAACGCTTTTGTATCATGCATAATTTCAACGACTGCTCAATACATAAAATCTATTGTTTTTTAAGAAATAAATATCAAAACTGCTATTAACATTGTCAATAACAACCAATATAATTCTTCTGAGTAATAATACATTAGACAAAGTAAGCTTTAGTAGTGTTTTATATGTGTAACTGTGGCAATACAGTGAAAATTTATCTACTGTGCACAAAAAATATGTGGTTTTAGAAAACTATTCCACAGAAGAGATTTTGGTTGTCTCTTACTAAACTCAGATGCAAACCCGTTTATATGATTTGCTCTGAATCATGTGTTTCCCTTATGGGGAAGAAAGAAGGATTTAATTTAGTATAAGAAAAACAGGGTATCATAGAGGTTTGGCAACGAAGCCAGTACCATGACTTGGATTTTTACAAGGGCTCAACGCATAAAAGGTGCCACATATTCACAATGTTGTTAGAAGGGAGCAAGGTGGAAGAGGTGTGGGAACTACGGAGGCTATTTATTTCCCAAATTAGTCTGAAAGCTGTAGAGCAAACAGCTCATATGTGTATTTATGACTCTTTTGTTTTTAGTATCCTTCTATTTAACACAAAATGGAGTATTGTACATTCTCAATTTGTCCTTGGTTTCAGTATACTATTAGACAATAACACTCTCCAGATTATTCTAAAATTGAAGAGCTTTTATTGCTAGAAATCATACAGCCTTATCACTTTGAGACTCAAAGAGTCTCAAATTAGGTTCTGAAAACATGTTTGTAGTTGTGACTTAGTTATTAAATTGGTTCTAAGGTAGTTCAGAGAAATTTTAAAAATACTGTTACATGTTAAGTTTGTTAATGTTTTATACAGATAACTATTTTATTTTTATTTTAATAAAAAGGAGAAAATGTTATGTCGAAATCTGACTACCACAATGACTATGTCTGCAATTTATTTTTAAAATGAAAATATGTTGGCATGGAAAACTGTGCCCACAGTTAAAGGCAATGTTTTAAGAACAAGAGAAACACACTATAAGTGCCCTGCCTTTTCTTGAGACTCAATTCTTGAACCTTATGTGAAGAGATAACCACTGAGTTAGCAGTCTAAGAGTGTAATTTTTTTTTTTGCAAAACATGAAAAGTATATGTTTCCTTTCCCCGCATTTCTTCTAAATGCCATTTGCCTTTAACTTAAGAACTAACTGCTTCCAGACATCCTGCTCAAACCTCAGTGATTCATTTACCCACCATCTCCTTAAGGTTTTAACTCTTTCTCTCCTTTCTCCTCTCATCATTTAGCAAATGGATCATCTCCCATTTCTGGGGGGTTAAAAAGAAAGGATTTCTTAGGTGCGAGTACCTCATTGATCCTCACTCTCAGCAAAAAGTATCAAAATTATCACCTTGATCATCGCTACCACTTGAGCAGGACAGTGAGTGCTGCTCACACACTCAGCTGTCACACCTGTGGTTAAAATGTGACAACCGATCCTCATATAGACCCTCTGAGGTTACTATCTTCACTTTACAAAATGCATACACTGAGGCTCACAGGATTCACAAAGCTGTCAGAAGTCACACAGTGACAAGGCGAGGAAGAGGCAGGCCCAAGGCCTGAGCTGTGTCCTTTTCAGATCCCCAACTTTCAATAGCTGCCCCTGCCTTGAATCTTATCTCAGCCAATGAGACTTTTCAGTTCTGCCCTCCATCTTCTGTGTTTCTGCCCAATGGTACTAAAACACAACACAACACAACACTGTACTTTCCTCAGAGGTCCTTCCCTTTTTCCACAGACCAGTGACACACAGCCTCCTTCGCTGCTCGTCTTGTCTCCTTCTGCCTCACTGCCTGGCATCACCCCAAGACCACATCTATCTGAAGCAGAATAATGAAACCTTCCCAGTTCCAATTTAATTTTAGATTCCCTATCTCTTTTCCATCTTCCTATTCTCTAAGGCTTCAGAATCATTTTCCAGTCTTAGATGCTCAGATAAAATTATCACAGCATAATCATAAACACTGCCTCACATTCCCAATTACAGGTACCAAAGAATTTAAGTACAAATAACTGTAAAGCATGGGTTTACAAAAGCACCCAACAGGACCTGAGTATCTTGTTTTTCCCAGTAGGAAAATATGAACACGATGTAATGCTGTAAGTATAAATATGAAAACATTATTATAGGCTAGGAACAATAAAGACAAAAAATTGAAGATATTAGGCTCACATACAAATTCATTTGTTTTACTTCTGGGTTATTTGTAGATAATTTCTAATCCAGCTTTTCAACAAAACCTTAAATAACACCAACATGTTCATTTACAATCTATAAATACTTTTTAACAGATTTAAATAATTTTTGAAGTAACATCAAGAATAATTCAATTAACTCCATACTAGTTATAGACAAAATGTGTCTATCACATTAAGAATTGCTACATATCCTGAGTGTTATGGCACCATTACCTTTTAGAACACTTGATACAAAACACTTGAATTACAAAACACATTATAGGCAAAAATACCTAAAATAATTTAGATAATTCTTTCACTTGTAAGTCATCTGAGTGACTCTTAAGGAGCTTTTAAATGGCAAGGTTAAATGGCACTTAATGGTGAGAACAGAAATAGGATTCTTCAAATATATGCACTAATCCACCAAAGTAATTTCCTGTCAAACATTCAAGAATCAGGTGACATTTCTGGCTGTCACCCACACATCACCCTAGAGAACACACAACTAAAGACATCTCCATCACTGCCCTTGTTTAGGCTCTTATCTCCCCAAGAGTCTTTTAACAACATTCAAATTCACCTCATTTTAACTAGGCTCTCTCCTATTTAGAGCATCCTCCTCACTGAGCCTTAAATTCTTTTTTGAACTAAAACCCAAACAACAATAATAAACCCTATGCAATAGGACTTTTAAAAGAAAAAAGTACTTGATAGCACAAATACACATTACCTGGACCTAACTAAGTTCTCGCTAAATAGCAGCTAAACTTGAATGTTCTAGGAGAGATTTCTTGAAAAGTAAAATGATGTCACTTCCTCGCTTTACAAAGTTGCTGGCTCTCTGCTCTTTTTTCTTCTTTTGAAAAAATGTTTATTTCTGAGAGAGACAGAGAGAGTGCGTGTGCACGTGTGCGGGAGAGTGCATGCAGGGGTGGGGCAGTGAGAAAGAGGGAGACAGGATCTGAAGCAGACTCTGTGCTGACAGCAGAGAGCCCTACATAGGGCTTGAACCCATGAACTGTGAGATCATGACCTGCACTGAAGCCACACACTTATCTGAGCCACCCAGGAGTTCCTCTCTGCTCTGTCTTAAATACAAAGTACAATGGTTTGTATAGGACTATAATTTAATGAATGAGGAACCTGATAATTTGACCTGAGGTTAAAGTTTACTGTTGAATGACCTATGCAAAAAGCAACTGTAATACCACACATAGGAACAAAAAAATGATCATAGGGTATATTAAAGTAGTTTAATTTTTTAAAAAATTTTTTGAATATTTATTTTTGAGAGAGAGAGAGAGAGAGAGAGAGAGAGAGAGAGAGAGAGAGAGAAAGCATGAGCAGGGGAGGGGCAGAGAGAGGGAGACAGAATTTGAAGCAGGTTCTGGGCTCTGAGCTGTCAGCACAGAGCCAGAAGCAGGGCTTGAACTTACAAACTGGGAGATCACAGACCACAAGATCATGACCTGAGCCAAAGTCAGACACTTAACCGGCTGAGCCACCCAGGTGCTCCTATAGTTTAAAAGAATACTTATTTGAAAAATTAGAGTCACTTGTATAAAAAAGTTTTATTTACAGAAGTCTAATGGAGTTTTAAAATAAAACTAAGCAGAACTCCAACTCAGAAACATTTCAGTAGTCAGAATATTCTTGGGGTGCCCTGTGTGGCTCAGTCAGTTAGGCATCTGAATCTTGATCTTGACTCAGGTCAGATCTCCCAGTTCGTGAGACTGAGCCCCATGTTGGGCTCAGCGCTGACACTGCGACAGTGTGGAGCCCGCTTGGGTATTTTCTCTCTCTCTCCTCTCTGCTCCTCCCCTGCTCTCATGTGTTCTCTCTCTCTCAAAATAAATAAACTTTTTTTTTTTTTAACCATTTTATTTTTTTGAGAGAGACAGAGTGTGAGTGGGGGAGGGGTAAAGAGAGAGGCAGACGCAGAATCCGAAGCAGGCTGCAGGCTCCAAGCTGTCAGCACAGAGCCCGATGCAGGGCCTGAACTCATGAACTGTGAGATCGTGACCTGAGCCGAAGTTAGACGCTTAATTAACCTACTGAGCCACCCAGGAGCTCCAATAAACTTAAAAAAAAAAAAAAAAGAATATTCTTAGCATTTAAATGCAATAATGTGGCATTCAATGCCATATTCAATATATATAAACATAGAATTGCATTAATTCAGACAACTCTACTACTTGCTAATGAATGCTAATTACTAATGTTTTATTGTAACATGCATTAAATAGAAGTTTACTACCATTGGTAAGGAAGCAAACAACAAATTAGAAAAAGTTGAATTTAAGCACTATTTCTTCTATGTGTGGTCATATACCACTTTAAAAAGTTATTCTAACTCTAACCTACACATAAAGAACCACATGATTTCAAAAAAGATCCAGTTATTTTACTGTAGGTGAAGCATTCTTCCCAATAGTCAAACTGACAGGATAGCTCAATTCAAACAGGAAAAAAATCAGTAATTACTGAATTTTACTCTTCTTCACTGCAGTGTTTCATCATTTTAATACTACAAGAGCTTTATCTGAGCAATCACCTCAAGAACAAAAAGGTAGTTTTTTTTGGGAGAGAGCCAAAGCATAAGAGACTGTTAAAAACTGAGAACAAATTGAGGGTTGATGGGGGGTGGGAGGGAGGGCGGGGTGGGAGGGAGGGCAGGGTGGGTGATGGGTATTGAGGAGGGCACCTTTTGGGATGAGCACTGGGTGTTGTATGGAAACCAATTTGACAGTAAATTTCATATATTAAAAAAAATAAAAAAAATAAAAAAAAAAAATAAAAAAAAAAAGAACAAAAAGGTAGTTACTACTACCCAGTCAAATGATACTTCTATGAAACAAAGATTTTATAAACAACAACAAAAGGTAGCTTTTCTTCCAAAATGGCTATATTTTTGTGTAACTTAAATACTGCATTCAATATGACACAGGCACTGGTGACACAGCCTTAATGATAATATAAATAAAGAAACAGGAAGAGTAATATAACCATAATCAAAATATAAAGGGGAGACCAATTAGGGATTGATCTTGCTTAGAAGGGAAAGAGCAGGGAAGATGTCACAGAAATGGGTGCCATTTGAACTGAGCTTCAGGATCAGCAAGAGTAGTCAGATGTGGTGAGAGTGTAGCACATACTGAAAAGAGGGGATACAGAAATGGGGCAGAAAATCTAGGCTTTGAGTAACAACACACTTACACATAAAACATTTAGCATATACGTTTTGAAGCAATGTATTTCCTCTACTCCTAGGAGCAAATATATTTTTTATAACTCTGAAAAGGTTCAACGCACTTGTGACGCACACAGCACTTAATTAAGGCTCCATTTAGTCAACAAATTATTATCCCTGAGTACCGAGAAATTTCTCACGTACAGATGAGGTGGGATAGAAATCTGACCCAGAATAGCAGGGGTAAGGCTCACTTCCTACAATAGAGATAGATACAATAAGTAGAGCCACCAATGAAATCCAGTGGCCACTGCTGGCTATGGACTTGGCAGGTACTGTACTCCCGAGATACAGTTCCTTCTAACAGAGTACAGGTCATGGTATCCTATTAGTTGGTTTGCTAACTAGTAGGTTTGCATTATCAGAGTGAAAATGAAATCTCTCCAATACAAGGATCAAGGGGGTCTCCTCATTCATTTAACTTGCTTAATCAATTCATTTACTCATAGTCAAATATTTATTAGGCATCGATTATGCGCAAGATTTTGTACTGTATGCCCCTAGAAAACAAAAATACAGTTTAATACTATTAGTAACTTCAAGAATATGATTTCATCTGAGTTTTACTATGCTAAATTTCAAACTTAAAGAATGGCGCAATTGTATTTTTCCATCAGGCTTCAATACTGATGGAAAGAGTTCCTTAAAGCATACCTATTCATTAGAAAACAGACAAGTACTTTATTCTCTACAGCTTTAGATTTCAGTAAAACTTTTATGTCAGTTTCAGGTTATTTCCCCCTGCAGTTCTGCTCATCTTCCCCTGACCCCTCCTTTTTGGCCAGATTTAATTTCCTGTTCATACAAAGAAGTTTAAGTAACTTCCCTTCAACTTTAGTAGCATTTAGGCCAATGACCTCTGATGTCATAACGCCTCAAAAACATCTTTGTTTAATATGTATACTGAATATATTATAATTCATTGTGACTACTGTAACTTTCTGATTAAGTTTAACACACAGGCTATTTTAAAAACATGTTAAAATATTTTAAGTGGATTCAAGATAAAATTTTAAAGGGAATAAAAATATTCATGAGTGCTCCATATACTTAAATTTTCTGGCTTTGGGCAGAATTTTCAGCTTCCAGCTGAAAATCTTGCAACTCAAGGGAAAAACTGTGAATTGTGAATTAAGGCCGTCAAATCAAATAAAATGAACTTGAGACCCTACTTCTGTATTTCTCTGCTTCCAAATATAGAAGCATAATGTACTAGGAGTCATGTATGAGGCAGTTATTGCAAATTCCTCAAGTCTGGTATTTTTGCACATTCACAAATAAAAAGATGACGTAGATAATTTCCTTTCAATACTTACGTAATTCACACAAAAATGTGTACAAGGAGTCTTATTCTTTGTTTCAGTAAATTGATGTGAAAATATTTAAAATATTAAGAATTTCCATATTGCTCTTGCTTCAACTAGACTTAAAAAGCAGATGGTGCCTGTTCCTTAAGAGTAAACTTTATTGGAAAATTCTTCTAAAAAAACCTTGAAATCACAAGGTTGCTACTAAACCCGCATAAAAAGAATTATACCAGAAATGGCAAAATGTAAAAAAGTAAAAGACTTTAAAGGCTTCAGTTTTTACTATATAAATAGTATGATATTAAAATATTATTCATCTCCTCACAGTGGATAAGAGAATTATAAGCAAAATAGCTACAGACAAAAAAAGTCTTGCCCAACCTAATCTACTCCTTAAATTAATGGTTTCAAAACAAGTAAATCAATATACATAGTGAAATTCAAAGCAGCATGAATATTGTTAGTAAGAAATAAATCTTTAAAGACATGTTGCCCAGCCTTTATAGCCAACTGCAGTAGTAACTTTGTTTCTTTAAATGCCAAAATACTGTCTATAATAATTTCCTACCATTATATTGCTTTCAAATTTTAGGTTAATGAAGATTCCTGTTTTGAATCACATTATTGAAACAGACCAAATAATTAAAAACTTAAATGAATAGAAGCAGCTTCAACCAACTGTTAATTAGTTTAAGCTAGTATTAATATACATGCTAATAAAAACATTATGTAATGAATACTGTTAACATCTCCACAGGAATTTCTGAGAATTGTTCATTTAGTTCTCTTTAAGGAACAAAAAAATATATACAAGCTTCTCTTCCAAGTAAGTTAAAAAATAGACAAGATAAACTTAAAAATTTTAATGAAAATTATTGGGCTTTAAAGCAACATGCAACCACTACATGTTTATGTAGTTTAAAGTTAAGGACAGACTAAGAGGAAGATTACATTTTAAAATACCCAAGTCATTTGAAAACCTAATGATGTACAGTATTTACATTGTTACAAAAATACAACACTTTGGTTATAGAAATATTTATGTCAATTTTTTACACTAGGCACTGTGCCTGGCACTAGGGCTACAAAGATTATTTACCACAGGATTGTGAGCGGAGAAAAAAGTCCTAACTAATGCTCATTTAGCCATGACTTATTTATTATTAATACATAAAAGTAACAAGAAATACTCACCAGCCTTCATCAAAATCACATTTGTGAACAGACATTCAACTATAGCCAAAAAGGATACGGGAATAAAAATCAGACTCCACTCCTTTTGTCTTTGAGCTGCTCCCAAATGAACACTGTAGGGACGAAGCACTAAGGAAATGCACTGTGGCTGTCAGGCTGGTCTGCCACTCTGCAAGTCTGACACCAGACTGACGTCACGCACCAACATGTCAAATGCAGCCACAAATTCAGGCAGCTTCTCCAGGAGGAAGCTGTTGTGATTATGCATGCCTTCCAGCCATAAGAGTGAAATATGATTTCAATTCTCTTTAAAGTTGACATACATCATAGGGTAAAATATCAGCATATATGGTTACAAACAGCTCTTGAAGAAAACATGCCGTAATTTTAAATAACCTTAGCTCAAAATAAATAGACATTTCCTGTTAAAACTGTAAGCATACCAATTTAAACGACTCCTCTAAAAACATTTTTTGTTGTTGTTTCCAAAGTTGATACATACTTATTTCAAAAATTCAAGCAATAAAAAGGCATAAAGAAAGCTAAAATTACCTGGTGTTCCACTACCCAAAAATGATAATAGCTGCTTAGATTTATTGATCATTTACTATGTCAATCACTTTATAAACTCATCTGAGCCTCATAACCCAACAATAGAAGTTCTTCATTTTACTAAAGAACGTGAGACCCCAGAATAGTTATGGAACAGTGCTATTAGGCAACAGAGCAGGACTCAAACCCAGATAGAGTGTCTCTACAGCCTATGTATTTGATCACTAAATTATACTATCTAGCAGTCAAGATACCAATTGTTTAAATTCTGGTAGACCAGAGTTTGTATACGTATACAGATTTCAATATAAGAAAATCAAACTACGTATGTTGTTTGCAACCTACTTTTTTCATTCAACAATATGCCACGGACAGTTTCCCATGTCAATAAATATACTCTTAACTCTTCCTTTTTTGATGGCTGCCCATCATAATTATGCAAACCTGATTCCTACAGAACACTTTATTATTAATTTTTTATTATTATAAACAGTAATATTAACTGTCCAGACATCTTCGTGTTTTCTTGTGTTTAGCTACACAGGATAATTCTTAGAAGTGGGGCAAACAGGTCAAACTATGTGCGTACTTTCAACATTTACATGTTTCGTCCTCCAAAAAGGGGTAACAATATGTATTTGTATTTCAATGCATTAGGTTTCTCCTTTCCCCACAAACTGGGTATTGACAATTACTTTTCTTCTTTCCGAACCTAATAGAATATACAAACAATCACACAGTTCTAATTGTGTGTGCTTGTTTTAACTGCAAGTGAGGTCAAGTCTTTTCTTTGTATGCCCATCCTCACAGGAGGCGGTCCAGCTTCCTGGTCACAAGCACCTGGCCATGGAGTCAGAGACAGTAGTCAAGCTCTTTTTCTGGGCACAGGCAAATTACTTTGCTTCTCTATGCTTCCATTCCCTTATATAGAAAATACAGATAACAATTTAATCTTCATGGGATTTTTGTGAGAATTATATGAGGAAAATCGTCCCAAGCGACTGGAACAGTGCTTACCACAAAGTAAGTGTTTAATTGTTATCTCATATTTAATGACCGACCATATTTGTTCTGCATTTCATACCCTTCGCCCAAAATGGGGATTTCTTAACGGAGTACATGAACACACCATTTTATAAAACATGTTGTAAATACCTTGTTAGAGTGCTAATGACATAAAAATGTTCAGTGACCTTAGTTGTGAGTTGTCTTACAACTAAATCTAGAGTGTAACATAATTGGCGCTGAAAACACTCCTTTCATATGAAACTGCTACAGCAAAAATTAAAAATAACATCTCAAGTTGAGAAAACAAAATTGTTTCATCATGTAGCTTGAAATATAGACAAGCAAGCCAACACAGTTTGCTATAACCAGAAGGGTTTGCATATGTTTTAGAAAAGTAGTGATTCACGATCTTTCCCATTTTTTCAAAGTGAAGGTTTTGCTGGTCTCAATTAAATTTAAATTTTTCACACAAAGAAAGAAAACAAAACCCATTCTTGAAAACATCAAAGTCAACCACTTTTCTCACAGTGCTGAAAAGTTCTATAGCCCCTTTTAAATGACACAAATAGTAACAACCTATAAACAAAAAAATATATGGAGATTGAAATGTATTAAACTTATAGTCCTACTCCCAAACCAAACAATGTATTATTATTACATAATAAAGCCTTCAACTATTCTCATTATCAGGCTACTTATAACAAAACATCTCTAAAAATGCTGAGAAGAAAGTTTTATATTATTCTAGCAGATTTGGTTTAGATGTATTCATTGTTGTATATGCTATAAAATTATCCTATGCAATGGCAAACATTTCTGTAACATGTTTGTAGAATCACAGTGGCATGGTGGTTCTGCATATGGCTGCCAGGGGGAAAACAATAATAATGCAGCAGCAGAGATCTGTCAAGATTCTGGAAGATTAACAGGAATACTGAGAACTAACAAATCGATCAAGTGTTTGGTTTATGAAGTTGCCAGCACCCTGTGCAATTTCTCTAGAACCTGGGAAGCTTGGCTTCCCCCTGCCCCAATCACAGCTTACAGAAGGACTTCCACAGGGATAAAGAGGGAAAAAGGTCCCTCCTCTTAAGGCCATAACAGCGTAGAACTGACAGTTTAATAGGGAAAAGAGAGCTGTAAACAGATCATTATACCATAACCTGATTTGCAGAGCACAGAAGAGGAAGTGGCTAAATGCCTGGGGGAATCTGGAAAAGGCTTAACAAAGTAAATGACAGCTGGCCAAACTATTTCAAGAGGAGATTTTAGTTAGTGGTAGCAGTAGTTGTAAAAGTACAAATTTAAGATTAATCTAAATTTTACACTGGTGCCTAATTAACAGAGAAACTATTCATTTAAGGGGAAAAAATGCATACCAAAAAGGCAATTCTCCCAAATGCCTTATAAGATTCTGTCCTGCTTTTCCTAAATGTCAGTGATATCTAGTTTGGTTTTCTCAATTCTGCCCAAACCACATTTTAGAAAAGGAAGCTGAGGCAGACTGTGGATATATGTCCCACTACTATGTCAGAGGTAATAAACTTCTTTAAATCAGTAGGAAATCTTAAATCTCAATTAATCCTGACTCCCTTTTCATGTATCTCTATGCTATAGGGCATGACTCATAAAAAGCTACAGAAGAAAGTCCAACAAGAGTTTCCAAAACATTCGCCACCAAATAATGTGTTTCAGTATATTCTTTAGGGATGTTTGTGATAATGACTAAAGATTCAATTGTGAGGACTCTAATTTTTTCATTTAACTTCACTTCTCAGTGGCAATTAAAACTCTTGACTACTCACTTCTTGGAAATGTCACCCTTTATCTTAACTTATGTAACCTGGTTCCCAGCTGATGTGAGAACAAAGGCAAAAGAAAAAAATTAAATTTCCTTACAACTTACAGACCACTGACAAGTCCTTGATGTCAATACTTTGCTAAGGGCAAAGGTAACCTTGGCTTAACATTAGCCCGACCTCCAGGATCCTGTAAGTCTCTTTTAACATATAATAATTTCTTTGGAAACTTCCTTTATCTCTAACCACCCCCGCGCCCCCCCCCCACCTCCCGCCCCAAGATAATGTTAGCAATCATCCTCCAAGCAAATGCCCATTTATATACATCTGAAGGATCTCATGATTAGACAGTAGCAAATGACGATTTCCTCTAAGGTCCTGGAAACCTTACTTCCAAATTCCTTAGGGATTTAACGCTATTCCTAACTCCCTCCCAACTTGAACATATATACTTGAAAGTATATAATCTGCCACCCCTCACAACCCCAGTGCACCTCTTTCTGCCCCTTGGGTCCTGTCCCCGTGCTTTAATAAAACCACACTTTTTGCAAAGACGCCTCAAGAATTCTTTCTTGACCGTTCACTTTCGAACCCCAACATTTTCTTATCACCAGCCTTCACTTTGCAAAACAAGCTTAATTCCAAACGACTCAAACCAGCACACAACTGTCTCCATAATTTGGTGCCAATTTACTCATCACTAACACCCAAAGGAGAAGTCCTCTTAATGGGTGAGAAACAAATCTACTAATCTCTTTTGCACATACTAATAGTGCTAAGTAACAGAAAGTACTCTAATGTTCTATCAGTTGATTACTGATTTTTATCTCTTAGGTCAGTAATATAAATCTTTGAGATCAGAAAAATACTAGGACATTGAGAAGGCCACAAATGCTTGTTTCTGATGTGTGTTTTTTCCAACACCACTAAGCATTTAACTCAATTCTGACACCGTGTACCTGGAGACATGTTAGAACACACAGGTTAAGGGCTCTGTCCCACAAGACTTACTCCACTTTAGGTAACAATCTTTATTTTATTTATTTATTTATTTTGAGAGAAAGAGAGAGTGTGAGTGGGGAGAGGGGTCGAGGGAGAGGGGGAGAGAATCTTAAGCAGGCTGCACAGAGCCCAACATGGGGCTGGATATCTCATGACCTGAGGAGAAATCAAGAGTCAGATGCTTAACTAACTGAGCCATCCAGGTGCCCCTAGATAACAATTTTTTTTTTTTTTATGTTTTATTTATTTTGAGAGAGAGAGATAAGGAACAAGTGGGGGAGGAGCAGAGAGAGAGAGGAAGACCAGAATCCTCAATGTGGGGCTCAAACTGACAAACCGTGAGATCATGACCTGAGCTGAAGTGGGATGCTTAACCGACTGAGCCACCCAGGCGCCCCCCAAATACATTTCTTACATATATCACAGTATTCATATGCAGTTACAAAAAAGTAAAGTAAGAATACCAACAGCCTCCTTTTGCTTTCTCCCAAATTTGCAAATTCATTTATCTTGGCACTATACCATATCTTCATGACTTAAAGAGAAACACCAAAGTGCACTAATTAGAAAAGTACATTAAAATTCGCAAATACGAGGATCTCTCTCAAATATCTTTATTAGCTTCTGTTAAAAGGCAGTAATCAGGTAGAGAGTGAATCAAACTCACAGAAATTAAACACTAACACCCAAAGATAGCCTGACAGAGATCCCAGGCCAACAACTTCTTCTAAACACTAAGTTATCATCATTGAACACTGTGAAAATTAGTAATGGGAATCCTCACTAAAATGGAGTCAGGAGGTTTTGGCACTGGGCACCATGTCCTACTGTTACTAAACCATCTATCATTGCTGCTAACTCAGGATTTGAATGGGTAAGCCCTTGTGCACTGTGTGGCCGACTGCTCTGTTCTGGGGATCCTGAGGAGGCTGAACATATTGAAAGCATAGCTCCTGGCTGGGTTTGCCAACACTGTTGTCGAACAAACTCAAGACAAACCCGTTACAAGAGAAGGCAATAGCTCATAAGATGAGCGTTTGAAAAAGAGAAAGGGAGAAATTTATTTTAGATGCTGGCAGCCAGAGAAGGCGGCAGGCTCAAGCCATAACAACCACCTCTGCTGGCAATATGGACACCTAGATTTTTTATAAGGAGAGGTTGGGAGCAGGGGTACATGCAAGAGAGTAGGCAGGGAACCTGTGATCATGGGTGAGAGGTGGCGAGGTCAGTGTGTGTTCTGCCCATGATCATGGGCAGGGAAAGGGTTGGGCTGAGTGTGGTTTTCTAGGCATTCTGCTGCTATCAGAGCTTTTCTGGCCTGGTGGCTGTAATGCTGTGGTCACTGCAAAATGTCTTCGTCAATGCCTCAAGAAAGTGTGACAAAAACAGAACAATAAGAAAAAAGAACAATGGGTTTCAGAGCATGAGTTGTGAAGTTGCCTTGTCTATTTCTGGTTTCACCTGTTAGGGTCTATAGTTTAAGCAAGAGGGCTCACTGACACTACCACTCCTGGTCAATTGCATACCCAACAGAAACAGATGGACTTGGCCTTGCAAGCAGACACTACTCTACTACTTCAGTGGAGGAAGAGAGGCTTTCTTTATCTCCCTCCACTAACCCCAACAGCTCAGCCAATGAAAAGCTACTATACTTCCTACTCCTAGGTTGTTCCAATGGACTTTAGTTTATAACACTCTTCCCAACAAAGCATACCTCTCCTTTGTTGCCTGGTTTTTCTGCAGCTTGTTTGTCCTAGATTGCATTTTTTTAAAAATTCCAAAATAAACCCATTTTTTTTTTTTTTTACTGGTAAAATAACTGGCAGCTTTTATTTTTAAGGTTAACAACACTGACATTAGCAGTTTTAGATATTCTCAACTTACTACCCAAGAAAAGGCCAAGCGTTGTTCTATGTTTTATCATCTTGGTTTTCTATTAGAGCTAAAATTTCACAACACAGCAAATTCGGAAAAAGTGGAAGAGCCAAATGATTTAAGAATCAAATTAATCCATAAACACCTGCTTAGGAAGGGACCAATTATAATGAAAGTCCTTTGTACCACTAGGATCTTCTTCCCCAGGGAGTGGTAGCTATTAAAATATACTTGCTAACAGGACTCAGCCTTCTAATTTGAAAATGTCCAGTTCTTAGGTCATCAATTAACAAGTTTGGTCCTTGAAAGTCAGTTTAATAAGATGATGACTTAGCCATTTTATACTCCCTTTTATTTCATCTAATCCTTTCTAAATTCTTTCCACTTTTTGCGTGAGATTGATAGCCACAGTTCCTCCTTTGCGTGAGACTGATAGCCACAGTTCCTCCTTCTGAACTGTCATAACTTGTGTACCTCATCAGTTTATAGGATTTAGGTCCAGCTCAAATGTTGCATCCTGAGAAGTTTCCCTCAATCTCCCTCACTCGGATAGCGCCAGTACGTATCTGGAACAATTAGCATAACCAGTAAAATATTCAATCATGCATATTTACATCTCAAAGAATATGCCAATAGGGGTGTATATAAACTATCTTGCACAATAAACAGAAAGTGTATACCCACGGAGAGCAGACTGACTCTAGTAAGTTCATTTATATAAGCAAATACAAACCAAAGTGAAAGAATTTAAAAGGCAACAATGATAGGGCCATTAAAACTGATCATCTTTCTTCCCTTTTCCTATTATCACGTGACATATCAACTTCTCAGCTAAAAGTGAGATGTCTGGTTATATTTATATCTCCTTTGAATATGTGAATTCATCTCTGAAGACAATTTCACTTGATAGGAAAAAAAAACTGGATTTTGAGTGGTGAATTTAATGGGCTCTGGAATCTTTAACTACATTTTCACCTTAACCATTACAATTCTAGAAAAATTCCAAGTCAAAGTATATGTGTGCAAGAAACAAATGATGCTAACTTTCAATTTACTAATTTTGTACTTAAGTGTGCAATGGTAACTAATAGGAAATTGGAAGTACTTGTGTTTTATGAAAAATAATCTGAAATTCTAGCACAATAAAGAAATTCAGACTTAGGAACATGTTGATGACTAGGAAATAATAAATCAACAACCAAGTTATAGGAGCAAGAAAATAAATATAAATTTAGCTAAGCTCTAGCTTCCTTGCCTAGGTTCTATTTCAACTCTGGATGAATACACATTTTTGAATGATAGTTTGTAACTTATATTCTATCTACATATCTATTGATTTTCATTCTGAAAGAAATTTTAAAATCTAACTGGTTTTCTACAGAGCCTGATTTACTAACAAAGCATCTATTATCCAAGTAACTAAGTCAATTCTACACTTGAACCATCTGCTTAGAAGACAGCCTGTTTTTGATGAAAGAATAAAATCAAACATATGACAATGTTACCAGTTTCATTATCATAAAAAGATAGTCTCAAAGAAACTATAATGGTTTTGTGAAAATAGAGGAAATTTCATTTAAAATGTCAGGAAGCCCTGAAGGGGGAGCTCTCATGCACTACCACTCACATCCCCAATAGGAGGAAGCTTACTTAAAAAAATTTTCTTTTAATGTTTTATTTATCGTGGCTTAGAAATTTTTCTTTTAATGTTTTACTTATTTTTGAGAGAGAGAGAGAGAGAGAGACAGAGTGTGAGCGGGGAGGGGTAGAGAGAGAGGAAGACACAGAATCTGAAGTAGAATTCAGGCTCTTAGCTGTTAGCACAGAGCCCGATGCAGGGATTGAACCCACGAACAGTGAGATAATGACCTCGGCCAAAGTCAGGCTTAACTGACTGAGCCACCCAAGTGCCCAGGAAGAAGCTGACTTTACATGCCCCAGCAGTACAAAGAATTTCTCCTTGCCCATCAACAGCTCAGCCAATGAGAAACTGCCACACTCAGCCAGTGAGAAGTTGTCACCACCCAGAACTCTTCAGCCCCTCCTGGCTGCCTCCTTTCTTTCATAAAAGCAAGCCCTTCTCTGTTCTCCACACTTGCCTATGGTTTGCCATACTCAGCTTGTCCTGAATTATAATCTTCTGCTACTCCCGAATAAACTCATTTTGCTGATAAAATAGCTGGCTCTTTTGTTTTTTGTTTTTTTACAGTCAACAGCTGCTTTTGTGTGTTGGCTTGACTTGCCCAATAAGAAACTCATGCTTACTCTCTTGAAAGAAGGCAAGAAAACATGCACGTTTTTTTAAAAGTTTTACTACCATGGAACATGACAGAATACATTGTGGAGACTCATGATCCAGACATAGCCTTGGGAACTAAGAGATACTTTTATATCTACAACTAACTCAATGAAAGTAACTGACTTCCTTAGTTGTCCTTTTGTCAGGAGATTACATTGAAAAAGGACTTTACCTCCATTTTGACCTCAGTCTGTACTTTCTAACTGATTAAGTTCTTCTTATCTTTGAACTCCGGCACAAGACCCAATGTGCAAAGCATCTTGTGATGGGAACTGAAACCACCCCCTCAAGCATTAACTGCCCTGACAACCAACAAGACCCCACATGACTGATCTGAAGACCATGGTCGACTTGACCTTTACTGCCCAGCTGTATATGTACCCACTGACCTTTGTTCCATACTTTCCATATATAAACTGAGAAGTATTTTCAGCACTTCAGAGGCAGTCTTTGAGACATCAGTGCACTGTCTTCCTGGTGTTGGCCTCATTGAAATAAATTCCTCTCCTGTTTCGCCACCATAGGTCTCTGTGTCTTTGGATTTTGTCAGTGGCAAATGACCAAACCTGCTTTATTTGGGGCCCCTGGACCCAGGTGCTCTTCCTGCACCCTTGAGCCCCAGTTACAACATAACAAACACAATCAGGTGGTCTTATGGCAACAACCCCAACCAAGACCATTTGCTTATCAAGGCCAAGTTTTATTGAGGTGTGAGCATTTCCCCTTAAGACCAAAAACAAAACAGGTTTTAACTTGCCAAACTTCTACACTTACATTTCAGGCACAAGAGAGAGAATTTCTTTTTATCTCTCTGTTTATCTACCTATCTATCCATCTATCTTAAGAAAGACAGAGTGTGCGTAAGCAGAAGGGGCAGATGAGGAAAGAGAATCTTAAGCAGGCTCCAACATGGAGCCTGACATGGGGCTCAATCCCATGACCCTGGGATCATGACCTGAGCTGAAATCAAGAGTCAGACACTCAACTATCTGAGCCACCCAGATGCCCAAATTTCTTTGTTTTGTTTTTTTTTAATTTTTAATTTTTTATTTTTTTATGTTTATTTATTTTTGAGACAGAGAGAGACAGAGCATGAATGGGGGAGGGTCAGAGAGAGGGAGACACAGAATCTGAAACAGGCTCCAGGCTCCGAGCGGTCAGCACAGAGCCCGACGCGGGGCTCGAACTCACGGACTGCGAGATCATGACCTGAGCCGAAGTCGGATGCTCAACCGACAGAGCCACCCAGGCGCCCCATGTTTTTAAATCTCATTTGTACAAATTCCTTGGCCCACAAGATTTTTCTTTTCTTTTCTTTTTTTTTTTTCTTTTTTATTTTTTTAAACTTTTAACGTTTATTTACTTTTGAGACAGAGAGAGACAGAGCATGAATGGGGGAGGGGCAGAGAGAGAGAGAGAGAGAGAGACACAGAATCGGAAGCAGGCTCCAGGCTCTGAGCCATCAGCCCAGAGCCTGACGCGGGGCTCGAACTCACGGACCGCGAGATCGTGACCTGAGCTGAAGTCGGATGCTCAACCGACTGAGCCACCCAGGCGCCCCAAGATTTTTCTTTTAGATGAAAATACTTTATTTTGGAAGTTTCCTGGAAATGTTACACATTTGCTATCTAGTGTTAAAGAGAAAAATCAAGCAAACAAACCTGGGTTGAGATTTAATCTCCTTGGCTACTGTTAATACATTTTTAAATTCAGTCAACAAATATTTATTGAGGATAGTGTTTCTTTTGTAGAAACACTAGATCCTGTGAGAAAATTAAAAAAAGAAATGAAATGTACAAACTAGTTATGGGTAAATAAGTACATAATTAAAATACAAGTAAGAATATGAGATGCTGTAACATAAATGAATTCTGGAACCAGAAAGCCTAAGTCGCAATTTTGGATCAGGCCTTAGGAAAACTACTTCTACGTGCCTCAGTTATCTCTAAAATGGGTATAACAATAGTATATTCTTTATAGAATTTTTATGAGGATTAAATGAATTCAAACATTAGAGCCCTTACAACAGTATTTGATACATAGAGTATTATGTTTATTAAATATATATTTATATTAATATATATAAATTATATATATATAAAAGTATAATTAAATAATAACTATTATTGTTCTGAAAGACATGTGGACCAAAAAAGCTGAGGTAAGTGAAATGGCCTGTCAGCATGAACCCAATAAAGATGGGTAGGATCTGGAAAACATAAATTAGGAAGGTCATGGTGAAAAAATATTGGGGTAAAAATGAGATGACTAGTTTGACTTGGTTATAATGCAGTGGTTTAGAAAGGTAGGTTGGGAACAGGGTTGAAGGTTGTGAACATTAGACAGAATAGCCTGGGTGTCACCTGACAGGCCATGGAGAGCAAGTAAAGAGAGAAGGGTTATGACCAAAGGAGATTTACCAGCAAAGTTTTATAAGTGACATAGAGGGCTAGTGAGTTTTCACAAATGCCATTGAGAAACTTGATTTTCCTTTACAGCAGTTTTGCTTACATATAAAGTAAGACTTATACTAACAACCTCATCACTACCAATGAAAGCACTAAAGCTGGGATATAAACAGGCTTCCACTATCTGGAAATGAACTGAATGAGTAAGCAAACGAATATGAAAGAAAATGAGATTTGATACTAACTTGAAAACAGGTTTGACTCAGCTCATATTACTGTTTAGATTTTTTTTAAAACGTTTTTTATTTTGAGATAAAAGAGAGAAAGCGTGTGTGCTCGCAGGGGCACAGACAAAGGGAGAGAGAGAATCCCAAGCAGGCTTTGTGCTAACAGCATGAGCCCGATGTGGAGCTTGAACTCATGAACTGTGAGATCACGACCTGAACCGAATTCAAGAGTTGGATACTTAACCGACTGAGTCACCCAGACGCCTCGGGATTATGAGTAAAACGTTGTCAATGAACTCAACACGGCCAACCTTTGCCAACTGCTGATGGTACACACTGGTCACTGCCACACACTGCCCACTCTCCCTTTCCTGCTCAGTCTCAGTCAGGGTAGCAAGGCATCCAACTAAAGCATTCTGTTTCCGGGCTTCTCTTGCGATTAGGTGTTAATGAGGTGTGCCCCACTGAGATATAAAGAAGAATGTCTTATGGAACCCCTGGAAAGGATGCTTAGAGGAAGCTGACTCAGCTAGGAAATACATGCTTTTGCTCTTCTGATCTTTTTCCTTTTGGACATAAGGACGGCCACTGTGGTCCATGAAGTAATCTTGACAAAAGAAGTCTCATGTTAGGATGGTGAAACAGGAAGACAGAAAGGTCTAGGGCCCCGATTTCAATCTTAAAAGGCCTGTCTCTGAGATTGCTCTACTGGAGAAGATAAACTACTGTGTTTAAACTGCTCTCCGGTCACTCTCGTCAGAGCCTAACAGATTTCCCAGCAAACAGTGCTAGTTACTCGATGTTGTTAGTTGAACTAACTACAACTAAGTTACTGTAACCACAATGTGCCTAAATTCAGGGATGTATGTCACTCATTCACACTCACTAGACTATTATAAGCAGTCATTCAAGAGAGGGTCCTCCAGGGTGACAAAGCTCTGGGGACGGGGTCTGAGACCTGCAGGCAGACACTGTTCTAGCTCTGGGGAGGAAGCAGGTCTGAGATAATGAGCCCAATAGCAGTGAGAAGCAGCAAACATCCTGTACAGTTAAGGGTCACTGCTTCTAACCCTTACTGCCACTCCCCAGCCCAGCTGCACCCACGCCTTCTATAGTGTCAGTATATAAGCCACTTAATTTATCTTTTTGCCTAAAAGTGTGAGTTTGATTTCTATAACAAAAGAGTCCTGAGTAAGACAATATATTCAGGGAAAAGTGGCTTATTAGGTACACAACAGAAAAGGAATAAAACAAAAAATCCCTTTTCTCTAATTATAAAATATTAGAAATTATGTATCTACATAAAGCTGCACTAAATAAATGGTGCAGAGAGAACAAAGAACAAATTCAAGAACAGTGCTTTCATGCACATTACATATCCTTGACGGTCAACATTTTAGTATTAATTTAGCTGCTGAAATGTGAAATTCAAGCACTTTCTTATTACCAGCAAATAAAAGTAGCAGTACTTAGAGTTCCAAAGCATTGAGAAATTTAGACATTTGCCCTAGGGTCAGTGGTTACTAAACTCAAAAACTGGGTGCCTAAGAATCATGGGAGAACTGGTTTAAAATACACATTACTAAGCCAAACCTCAGGAGATTCTGATTCAGCAGGTTTGGTTTGGGCATTATATTCTAAGCCACAAAACTACTTTCAGGCAAAAATAGGCTTGAGTAGCTGATAGGTATATGTGAACAAAACTAGTGAATATTTCTACTTGTTTTTTTCCTCAGATAAACCCCACCTTTATTTATAATTTATATGATGAACTACATAGTTACCTCAAATGTAAATGTGAAGAGTTTAAATGTCTTACCTGTTTTCTACCTATACAATTCCAGAGTTTCACATGTAAAAACTATAAAGTATAGGAGCAGTTTTTTCACATTTTAACAAAATACTTCTCATCTTTTCTTTGGTAGGAGTTAGGATGCTTTCAGCACCAGAATGCCCAATTAAAAAAACGGCTCAAATAATGAAGAATTTAGTATCTCACATGATAAGAGGGCAGTCTCTGGTCTAATTCAGAGACTCAATAATGCCTCCGTGATTCTCTTACTTCTTCTCTGTCATGGGTCCACAATTGCCACTGCGGCTCCAAGCATCATGTTCTTACAGTAAAAAAAGGAAACAACTTCCTATCTTAGATGCTCCCCCCCCCCTTTTTTAAAGAAAATGAAGAAAACTTTCACATTAGTTCTTCAGCCTACACCAATCACTGGCATGGGGGATAGGAGTAACTCCCTTAAGAATAATTATTATTTATACTCTAAGGCTTAGGAGGCTAACCTTTCCAAAGCACACGGAAGAAAAAACCCTTAGAACAAAACCTGGACTCTTTCCAAAAGGAAGAAGGTTGGAGGGAAGTGTGGAGAGCAACAGCAGTTTGTTAGGCACCAACAATGATCCACTGCATTCTGTCACAAACTAATAAACCATATTTAAAACAATCAAAATGTAATTTAGCATGGAGATACCAGTTCAGTGCATTAAATGACTGGAAAACATTAACAATGAACAACAAAAGGAAGACTAAGCTGCCAAAACTTTGAATCCTGCACAACAGAAAAAGAAACAAAAGATGTACCTAACTGGAAACTTGAAGGATATAAAACCCACTTCCTTATGCAGTATAATTACTGTCAGTCAAGGGGCGCCTGAGAGGCTCAGTCAGTTGAGTGTCTGTGAGCGCCCGACTTTGACTCAGGTCATGATCTCACTGTTCATGAGTTCGAGCCCCACATCAGGCTCTGTGCTGACGGCTCAGAGCCTGGAGCCTGCTTCTGTGTCTCCCTCTCTCTCTGCCTCTCCCCTGCTCGCCCTCTGTCTCTCTTTCTCAAAAATAAATAAACATTAAAAAAAAATTATTGTCAATCAATTAAAAAGCATCTTGCAAATTACTATTCAGGAATGTTCTCCTACTGTGTATCCATTACTCTCTGATTTCTAAATCAGCTAAATATTTCAAAAGTGTCACATATTAGATGTAAAAGACAAAACAAGGAATAGGTATTTTAATTTAAATAGCAAATTCAGTTTTTAAACACTGTTTCTTAAAAATTCTGTTTGGATGTCAGAGGATCAATGGCATAACAAAATAACACCAACTTTAGAAATGGACCATTTTCATAGGCCTCCTTTGAAAATCTTCATGAAACCATAGACACTAATGTTATTCAAAAATAAAAAAATCCTGATTGTTCAGAATTTAATCTGGAAACCCCAGAGTCAGTTCAGGATCCCAGCATAAATATTCAGTGTTGGCAATAATGTAAAATAGCACAGCCGCTATAAAAAATAGTTTAGAGGGGCGCCTGGGTGGCTCAGTCGGTTAAGCGTCCGACTTCGGCTCAGGTCACGATCTCACAGTCTGAGAGTTCGAGCCCGCGTCGGGCTTTGGGCTGATGGCTCAGAGCCTGGAGCCTGCTTCCGATTCTGTGTCTCCCTCTCTCTCTGCCTGTCCCCCATTCATGCTCTCTCTCAGTCTCAAAAAAAAAAAAAAAAAAAAAAAAAAAAGTTTAGAGATCCCTCATAAAGTTGAACACAGAATTACTACATGACCTAGCAATTGAACTCTTAGGTATATATCCTAAAGAACTGAAAATAGGTATTCAAACAATATTTGTGGACAAACATTGCTAGGAGCACTATTCACAATAGCCATAAGGCAGAAACAACCCAAATGTGCACCAACGGGTGAATGAGTAAACAAAATGTAGCATGTACATACAATTTATTCAGCCATTGAAAAAAAGTATTCATAGATGCTACCAACATAGATGAACTTCAAAACCATTATGCCAGTGGAAGAAGGCAGACACAAAAGGTCATATACTGATATGATTCCTTTTATAAGAAATACTCAAAACAGGTAAATCCACAGTAACAGAAAGCAGATTAGTGGTTGCCAGGGGCTGAGGGGAAGGGGGAAATGGGGAGTGAGAGCTGATAGGGCACAGGGTTTGCTTTTGTGGTGATGAAACTATTTTGGAACTAGACAGAGGTAATGGTTGCCCACCACTGTGAATGTACTAAATGCTACTGAATTATACACCTTAAAATGGCTAATTTTACGCTCTATGAGCTTTATAACAATTAAAAAAATAACTGATGTATCTGTAATATGAATTATGTACAGATCTGAAGGAAGATGTGTGTTGGAATTTAACCAAGGCTGGTCAACAGTATTCCAACTTGCTTTAATACAGTATAGTATTATACAATTCTTCTGATTGGATATAATCTGGGATCCTCATTCCACCCAGCATTCTAAGATTTAAAATGGGAGACTACAATACTGAAGTTCAGATTAATTCCCACACTACAAATGGAATTGCCCACACAGCCAGTTCAGGAGCAGGATAAGTCAAAGGGCATTCTGATTTAAATCATAAATGAAAGAGACCCTAATTGTTTACGGTTATGGGGATCCTTGGGGAGTTCCTTGGTAGTTTATAGTTTAGGACCCTCTGACACCATCTTATAAGGCTGTTTTGCTTCTCATGAGAAGGATGGAGTAAACAGATTGTTTACCACTGCTGTTTTAAAGTAAGGGTCTACAAGGATCAGAGTGGTCCTTCCCAGAAGGCAGATGATACAGTATAAAGTAACAAGGGAAAAGAAGAACACTTGCAATTTCATTTTAAAAGTCACAAATTCTATTTTTAAAACTCAATATTGGTCTACAAATTTTATTTGTTTGCAAATGTTTTGGATGTGATAAGAAAGGCCTGCACTGGCCCAGAATTTCTGCCCTGAGAAAACGAACAAAAGGAGTCGCATACTTCCAAGGGAACTGGCTGGGGCTTTGGGGCAGGCACCAGGCACCCCTGCATCATCTCTCCACAAAGATGGAGCAAACACATGTAGTTCTGGGGCCCTGCAATACTTAGATACTGCAATTCTCACCCTTAGGGAAGCAGACGGGATTGGTAGTACAGGCGGTAGTAGCTAGGCATTTCATATTGTGTGGATGAAGGGGCTGCAAAAACCCTTCAGTGGTCCCTTATGGTCTTAAAATTGCTGTCCTCTTGTGGTTGAAGGAGAGGAACCCCCAATTTTGACAGACCCTTATACATTTATAAACATAAAGCATACATAGTTCAAAGTTAATGGTGTAAGTTTTACTCCCAGAATGTGTATATTTTAAAGCCATATACTTTTGAAGGATTATCATATTTAGTTTGTTACAATACTCACTGATAATCATGAAAATGCTTTAAGTGGAAATAGTCACTGAGGTATTGTCTACAGTTCCATAAGTCAGTCATACTTCCTTAGGATTATTTCATAAAACTATAAATCTGAAGAGCATTTAAGCTTAAATTTCTGCAACAAATCCTTTAAAAAATTCATAAGACATTATTCTGTTATAAAGGTAGGCATTTTCCTTGGGACAGTATATTACCAAGAAATGAGTTTAAATGTAGACAACTGGCTTATCTACCAAATAAGAGCACCACCATCCACCGACAACATAGTCAAGTGAGGAAAGGAGTTAATGGTAGAATATTGTTTAGAAAAGCCATTCCATTAAATGTTCTGTTGACTTCTGCCATGTCAGAATATCACATATACTATTAACAGTATTTACTTTATATTAAAAAAGCAAGTTAAGTTGCTTCATCCTAAGCAATATCTGCAAAATTGCAGGTTTTATCCACTAGCTATGTTTTCCAACATGTAACATATATTAAAATGTGAAAATTTCATCCACATATTGCCTTGTTACACTGTAAACAACTTCAAAATAATTCAATATAAAGGCTAAAAGAAGACAGTTGGTTAATATTTTAAATACCCTATCAGCTATCCACGTTCAAGGCAGCTAAGACCATCACACAAACTCTTCAAATCTCACTATCTAAATCTGCATCAGAGGGTTTATTAGGGTAAGGGAAGTTGGAACTATTTTCTCATGGTGAAATAAGTGATAATCAAAGTATGTGGATGGCCAGAAGGTCCTTGTATAAATAGGAAACACGAATTTGGCTAACCTAGTAGCCAAGCGCGTTTGGACTAGTGCCCCATTATAAAATTTCCTTTGGTTCTTTGTTCCCCTCATTGAAGGGTACTGCTTGCTGAATTCATTAAGTTAGGTGCTCTTTCTGTCAGAATATTGTTATATCTGGAGTACATCCTTCGTGTTAAGGTGTTTGTTGGAATGCTTAAAAAAGACAGAGTAGGGACATTGCTATTCTTAGAAAAAGACTTGTGTGTATGTGTGTGCATATATAATGTTTTATTTTTGAATGAGAGGTGGGGTGGTGGGGAGAGAGAGTGAGGGAGGGGCAGAAAGAGGGGGGACGGAGGATCCAAGGCAGGCTCCAAGCTGACAGCAGGGCAGCCCGATGTGGGGCTCCGATGAGATCATGACCTTAACCGAAGTTGAATGCTTAACCACCCAGGCACCGTGGGACTTAGTCTATTCTTATAGGAATAGGTTAAATGGCTGTTTTGGTATCTACTTGCTAATAGTGTGTGTAGCAGAATTCAGTGCAGGACTTGTTTCCATCACTAACATACCTGGGAGCAAGGCTGTGGGAAAGAAACATATATGGGTCACATCTACCTGCAGCTGTCAGAGGCTTACTTACCAAAAGAATTAAAAAAGGCAAACACCCGAATTGGCTTATCTCAGCTCCCAATATGCCTAAAAATTATTTTATATACTACCAATGACACAGGTACCAGGCTCTGAAAAATGAGAAGTTAAACCTTATGTTAAAAAAAAAAAAAAGCAACTATTAAATCTAGCAAAACAAACAACTATGGCTGTAGATGGAAAGTTCCCTATTTCCTAGATGAGTTGCTGCTGTTCAAAAGTATTAGTCTACCATCTCACAGTAAGAACTACTATACAAACATGCTTCGAGTACCCTCTTTCATTTATTCTAAGAAGCAATTAAAAAATCATTTTAATAGTCCTGAAATTGGGAAACTCGTCACATCTCATGGCATTTTAGGATCATTGTCCACGAGGCAGATTGTGATATTGTGATATTCTCATTACCTGTATGCTCAAATGTCAGAAGCACGGTGTGTCCGTCAACATCTTGGATCACACTTTTACCTTAGGATCCAATGGTTGTGGGGAGGGGGCAGTCAGCAACATTTTGGATGCAGGAATCAAAATTAGGTTTGGGCTACCTAATTGAAAAGCTATCTGGTTAGCATCATAGATTTGATAGACTAACTAAAGAAAAAAATTAAAGAGAAAACTTCATTCACATCTATTGTTTCCCCAGTAAAACAAGTATTTATTTAATAACATCTTTTGGATTATATGAGCTGATCCACTGAACAAAAATTTAGGCCAAAGCAATCTGGCAGCTACGTCCCCAAAGCATGGTGTTTGACAAAGTGAATGGCCCTTGACCCAAGTGTACATATTTATAGCATCTGCCCAGCTCTTGTAGGCATTGGAACTTGTCATTCCCAGAATTAAAGAGTTACTAAAAGAAAACTTGAGGTGCTTTATATTTCAAAAATATTTACATATACTACTGGGTCTGAATCAAAATTATATTGTCTCTGGAACTGATTTCCACCTCCCTTATCTATGTATTATTAATTTATTGTCTTTTTGTTATAAGCCATTTCGAATTCTTCAAGGGAGGCTGGTTATGAATAAATGGAAGTTTCTAGGACCTGAGCCAGTTCTTTACTCATTCACTGTCTCAATCAACAATTACTGAGTGTGCCCAGCAAGCAACAGCAGGTGGCGTGTGTAAGGTGTGTGCATGTACAAATGCACTATGTACCACAGCTGGCAATAAAATCATTAAAAAATCAGGCACTGTGCTCATTATCAAGACATTTCAATCAAGATTTTTATAAACTATAAAAAATATTTGGTTTTTATAACAGATGAACTGTAGGCACTAATGAGGAAATGAACACAAATATGACTAAACCCAGTTCTTCTGTAACTCTGAAAGATAAAAAATGTAGCTTTGAGCCATGTTTGTACACTGTGTCTCGTAGAAAGCTGGACAGGTCAAAAAAAAAATTTTTTTTTTAACTAACTAAAGGCCATAGTTTGTACGAATTCTCTTAGTTTTTACCTAATGTTCTTTTTCTGTTTCAGGATCCCAACCCGGGTACCACATTATATTTAGTCATCTTGTCCTTAAGCTCCTCTTGGCTGTGACAGTTTCTCAGAGTTCCTCTGTTTTTGATGACCTTACTGGAATGAAGTATTATGCAGAAGACTACATAGTCTTCTGTCTTTAGTCTTATAGACTCCACTATTTCCAAAGTTACATAGGTCATTATCTTTTTTGCCCCATCTCCTTCAAGTAAGGTAGTGTCGTGCGTATATACATTCTTTTGTCACAGTCTGCATTCTATACTGGGGTCCCTTGATCTCCTAAATGATTTCTTAAGTTTGCACACAGCCTGGTTTCACTTGTTGTCCTATAAAGTTCCGTGGGTTTTGACAAACGCATTGTGTCATACAACCACAATTATAGTACCACACAGAATAGCTTCATCACCCTAAAAATCCCCCATGCCTTACCTATTCAGCTCTTTCTTCTTTTCCCCCAAGCCCCTGATCTTTATATCGTCTCTATAGTCTTAGCTTTTCCAGAGTGTCGATGGGAATCATATACTAGGTAGAATTTTTAGACTGCCTTCTTTCATTTGGCAATAGGCACTTAAGATTCACCTCTGTCTTTTTGTGGCTTGACCATTTCTTTTTACTGTTGAAAAATATTCCATTATATGGATGTACTGCAGTTTGTTTAGCACTCATTTACTAGAGGGTATCATCTCAGCTGCTTCCAGTTTGGGCAATTATGAATAAAGCTGCTATAAACATTCATGCGCGGGTTTTTGTATGGACAGAAGTTTTCAACTCATCTGAGTGAATACCAAGGAGTATGATTATAGGATCATATGGTAAGACTATATTTAGCTTTATAATAATAGGTTGCCAAACTATATTCCAATTTTGCTTTCCCAAAGGCAACGAATGAGAGTTCCTGTAGCTCCACAACACTGCGAGCAAACAGTATTGTCAGTTATTTGGATTTTAGCTATTCTAATAAGTGCATCATAGTATCTCACTGTTAATTTAATTTGCAATTCCCCAATGACAAATGTGTTCAGCATCTTTTCATATGCTTATTGGCCATCTGTGTATTTCCTTTGGCAAGGTGTCTGTTCAGATCTTTTACTCATATTTTAATTGGGTTGTTTTCTTATTGAGTAAAGACATTTTAAATGAAGGAATTATGTTTTTGTTCAGATTTACATAATTTACTAGAGAATAGGTTATAAATCAATCTCATCATTTCATCTAGGACAGCAAAAGTGGAAACAATAGCAAACTACTTGAGTCTTTGATTTTCTTTTTAAAAGCAACACATAAAACTGAATCAACCCAAGTGTCACAATCTCATATGGAGAAATAATTAAAGAAATTAAGGCACATTCACAGAAACAGCACACTAAAAAGTTTCTAACGTGCTCATTATAAATCTTGACCACACTTTGGCTTTACAAAAGATTGAGTTGTATTTTTTTTTTTTTTTTTTTTGAGAGAGAGTGAGACTAAATGCAAGCAGGGGAGAAGGAGAGAGAGGTGGAGAGAGAGGTGGAGAGAGAGGGAGATAGAAGGAGGGAGAGAGAGAGGTGGAGAGGGAGGGGGAGAGGGAGGGAGAGAGGGAGGGAGAGAGGGAGGGAGAGAGGGAGGGAGGGGAGGGGGAGGGGGAGGGGGAGGGGGAGAGGGAGAGGGAGAGGGAGAGGGAGAGGGAGGGGGGAGAGGGAGAGGGAGAGGGAGAGGGAGAGGGAGAATGAATCTTGAGCAGGCTCCATGCTCAGCAAGGAGCCGCTGATGGGGCTGGATCCCACAACCCTGAAGTCATGACCTGAGCCAAAATCAAGAGCCATACGTTCAACAGCACCTCAAGTTGTACTGTTTAAAATATGAGCCACGTAAATGATACAGCGTATTCCACTATCAGAGCTTTGGCAAACGTCTATGTTTCCTTTTCATACTTTAGTCAAGCTTAATGATATAGACTGCAAGTCAGTTAACTCATAACTTTCCTCAGGTAGTTTTGGGCATTTTATTTGGAGATGTGGCTAATGATAATTTAAAGGAAATTAACTTCTTATTTTCTGTAGAAATTATAACTGCATTCAATGAGTCAACGTGATGGTAACATTCAACCAAAGGTTAAAAAAAAAAAAATCAACTAGAGTTTCTTTGACTTTCTCTGTGTGAATTTGGTTAAGGAAAAAAAACTCCACAAACTTTGGCAAGGATATGCATTAATTGACATTCTGCAGTGTGTCTGACATAACCAAAAAGAAAAGTGCTTCTACTATTCCCATTTTTTAAACGACTCCCCCTTTCATTTCCACCAGGACCGATTACATAAAGTCTCGTATCACATCAAACACCTTTCCTCCTGAAAAATCCACAGGGAAAAAATTCAATTAAAGTCTAAGATTGAAAACAATCTAACTGTATTTCTAAAATAAAGGGATATGTAAAATGTTACAGTAGTAACTAGTACCTAGCTTTTTAAATAACAGGTAAAGCATTCATTATATATATAGCAAATTAGTCTTTCCTTCTAAATTATGACCCCCAATTCATAGTAGGAAATTAAAAAAGAAGCAGAAGTAATCTGGAGCAGCACATATCCAAATGAGTCACAAATCTTTTATAGTTGTTTCTAATAACAAAACAAAGCAAGTGTACATACACACCCGCCCCATCAACAACAAAGAATAAAAATAAATGTAGACCTACTGGATTAAAAATTGAAGTATAATTGACAGATTTGTTGTTAAGAGGGGTGACTGGATTAAGGGTGAAAGTACAATTATATTTTGAAGTATTTTATATTATATCTCACTACACACATAGTGTAGTTTCTTTTAAAATGAATCTTTATCAGTGCTTTTTAAAAATGTTTCTTCTATATAGAAGAAAATAGAACAAAAGAGGCCAATGATTCCAATGCCCAGGATAACCTGTTGACATATAAAAACAAGTAAATTTGATAGTTCAAAAGCTAGGCAGAGTGTGAAAAGTGAAATGCATTTCAACCCTATCTGCCCAATCGAAGCAACCTCTGTTATCGACCTGCTTCAGATATACAAATTATTGAAATCCCTTCTTCCCTTTCACTACAGCAAAATCAATCACACAACTTTAGACATATTTTTTTATAGGGAAAATAGTTTACACTGAAACATTTCTATTCTATAGCATTTTTGGACACTGCTGCTAAGATCATGAACTTTTAAATATAAAAAAAATAGGTTCTCTCTTGTTCTTGTTGGGTCTAATGAAATCAAGGTACCCTTAGATATCATCAATAGTGTACAAACTTGTAGTGGGTAGTGAATAAGCCATACATATCTAATGTATGGTGTAATGAATGTATACAATAATATTGTACTACAATAGTACTGTGGCAAATATCACTACATTGGCAGTCATATTACAATATATAAATATATCAAAGGAACATGCTGTGCACCTTAAACTTATACAACGTTATAGAGCAATTTTATTCCATTAAAAAAAATAAATAAATAAGGGGCGCCTGCCTGGGTGGCTCAGTCAGTTGAGTGTCCAACTTCGGCTCAGGTCATGATCTTGCTTGCGGTTTATGACTTTGGGCCCCATGTAGGGCTGCGTGCTGACAGCTCACAGCCTGGAGCCTGCTTTGGATTCTGTGTCTCCCTCTCTCTTTACTCCTCAACTGCTCATACGCCCTCTCTCTCTCTCTCTCAAGAATAAAGATAAAAAATTTTTTGACAAAAAAAAAAAAAAGAAAGAAAGAAAGAAATTAAGGTTCCCTTCCCATATGAGAATAAAACATACTTATTTTGGTGGTTAGCACCCCAATCCTCATCTTGTAGTATTCTTGAGGACTAGATTAAATAGTTGGTATTATTTTAAAAAACCCATCAGTCTCCCCAACTTTGTAACTTGCAAAAGAAGGTTAAGAGCTGGAATTTAGGTTAAAAAATTCAGTTCTATTGTGTGACACTGCAGGGGTACAAATTTTCAATTAAAATTACTGATAACTTCTGTTATAGCTGTCTTTGGAGCTGAGTCTCTAATACCTCTCAAACAATACTGCTTGACAATCCCATTCCTCTGTAATTCATGTCCCCAACTCCCAGAGAAGCTACTTTTCTACTAGCCTCAAGTCTCTCTAGAGGTCTTAGCAGATGATCTTTCTCATTTACTGAGTAATGGAAGTCATCTGACACACATCCTCCCAATTACTACCCTTACTATCTGTGATAGTAAGCCTCCAAGATGGCACCCAATGATCCCAAGCCAGAACCATCCAGCTGACCCATGACAAATTCCTGATCCACAGAAATATTTGCTATTGTTTTCAGCACTACATCTTGCTATGATTTGTTATGCAACAATAGATTAAGTTAATGCAATCCATTTTATTTTCCTATTAGCTTGCAAAATTTAAGTTTTTCTCCAATGTAGAAAGCACATTTCCTTCAGTATTTTCATCTTTCTCCTTCTGCCAAACTTCTCCAGAGAGTCCACCCCAATCGTGCTATTAAAACTCCTTTCTCAAAGGTCAATCAATATTCTCATAATTGTTACATCAATGGTCTCTGTTTCTTTCTCATCCCTTTGACGTTTGTGCAGCTTTTGACAATTAAAAATCTTTACATTCTTGGCTTTCACAACACTGAATTCTCCTTAGTTCTGTCCCAGGCTCTGCGCACTAATTTTCTGACTTTCTTCATGTGCTATATTTGTATTCATACCCTTTAAACACAGGCATTTCTCCAAGATTCTGATTTCAGTCCCCTCCTTTCCCCAAAATAGGTGTGACAGCAATAATAGTAACAACCAGCACAACCAAAATATACTGAACACTAATGTGCTAGGTCTTATGCCAACCTCTTTACATATCTCATACATCATCCCATGTATGTTTAGACTTTCCATTATAACCCTTGTTGCTTAAGTGTGTTCTACAGTTTGGATAATCTACCATATTAGTCAAGCTTTCTTTCCCTTTCCAGGAGTAAACCACATTCCAAATGCCTTATCCTTTTGTTTTTACCATCATCTTCCCAATGTTTACAACACTGCTTGATACACAGTAGGTATTTATGGAGCACAGGGTAGGATACTTGTTGCATAAATGATTGGAAAACTCACACATATCCCATCTCTTTTTGAGACAGGGTGGGCTGCAATAAAAAATAAGACTACTGGGGGCAACTGGGTGGTTCAGTCGGTTAGGCATCCAACTCTGGGTTTTGGCTCTGGTCATGATCTCACCTTTTGTGGGTTTGACCCCCGCATCGGGCTCTGCACTGACAGCACAGAGCCTGCTTGGGATTCTCTGTCTCTCTCTCTCTCTGTCCCTTCCCCACTCACACTCACTCTCACAAAAATAAATAAACATAAAAAAAAAAAGATTACTAGCTCACAGTTACAACTAGTATAATAAGTAATTCAACCTGCTTGTTGCATTTTTTTGTTTTGTTTTTAATTTTTTTAATGTTTATTTTTGAGAGAGAAAGAGACAGAGAGTGAGCGGGGGAGGGGTGGAGAGAGAGGAAGACAGAATATGAAGCAGGCTCCAGGCTCCAAGCTGTCAGCACAGAGTCCAAAGTGGGGCTTGAGCCTATGAACCATAAGATCGTGATCTGAGCCGAAGTCAGATGCTTAACCAACTGAGCCACCGAGACACCCCTGCTTGTTGCATTTCTAAAGCCTATGTCTCATTCAATGCATATTATAAAGTACCAACATTTCAAAAGTTGTGCAAAACTTCTACACAAAAAACTTCACAATACTACTATGTGAAGTTTTAAAATTTCTTAAGAAATAGAGAAATATACCAAGGCATATAATGAAAACTCAATATTGCAAAGATGTCAGTTATCTCCAATCAATCTATAGATTTAGTTCAACCCCAATAAAAATTCCAGCAAGACCTCGTGTGGAAATTAAAACTGACTCAATACTTACGTGGAAATGCAAAGGACCAAAGTAGAATAACAATCTCTAAAATAATGAATGACAATGCTGCCCGGTGAGGATGTAGAACAGCCAGAACTTTCTTACAATGTTTTTGGAAGCCTAAATTCATGCAACCACTCTGAAACAACGTTTGGCAGTATTTTCTAAAGTTGAACATACACATATCCTGTGATTCAGGCAATTCTCTTCTTCAAAACGAATTCAAAGAAAGGTGTAAATATGAGCACTAAAAGACATGCAACAATGTTAATAGCAACATTGTCTATAATAGTTACAAACTGGAAATAATCCAAATGTCCCTCTACAGAAGAGTGGATAAAATGAACAGTGGCATGTTTATACAGTGGAACACTACATAGCAATGACAATGAAGAAACTCCTGCTACGTGCAACATGGATGAATCTCAAAAGATGCTAATATGTAAAACAAGCCAGATGCTAGATTGCACTGTATCATATTTCATGATACCTTGAATTTGTTCAAAAACAAATACAGCTATACCTTTGGTGTTAGAAGGTAAAATAGAGGTACTTTTAGGGCAAAGGAATGGGGGCAGTGATTGGGTGGAGACATCTAGTGGTCTTTTAGGATGTAAGCCATATTCTAGAGTAGTGGTGCACAAGTATGTTCCCTTTGTGATGCTTTTTCAAGTCATACACTTAAGATACATGTACTTAAACGTTTATTATATTTTAAAGCAATTGAAGCAACTGAAGGAAGCAACATTCAGGAAAGACCATGTAAACCTGTGGTCCCTGATGAGTTTTTAAACCAGCAATCACAATATTGAAGATGCAAGATTCTTTGAGAGAAACCACACCTACTTTTTAATTCTCACAATCCTGTATTTATTGACTACAGTAAGTTTAAAAATCATAATTATAACATAGGGTTGAATCATACAGCATTGCTGTTTTTGGAGGTCAAAAGCAGCCACAGATTGGCAACTGCTGTTAATTTAGTCAATACTGTTTAAGAGGGTTTCACTGGTATGGTTGTAAAAACACAATCAAAATAATCCCACCGGTGGTTACACGTAATAACAGTATTGAGGAAAGCAGTCTTGGAGGACACTTTCTGGATTAGAAGCATTGATAAGAATCCAAGTTAGGATTAACATTTTAAAAGGTAACAGTTGTAGTAGACAACTGGCGGCACATCTAGAAAACAAGAGTCCTAAGTGCATGCAAATATGCTGTGTCCCACCTTTACCTCCTCCCTGTTCTAGAAGCGGTCCTTGGGCCACAGCCATCCAGTCAGTGAATCCTGACTGGCTCTGCCCTTTTAGTTTGGGCCCTTTCAGAATCACCTCTATTAAGATGTGCCCAATGTTACTCTCTTAACTTTTCAAAGGCAGCTGTAATGGAGAGATATTGGAAGTCCGCCTGTTTAGCTGTAAAAGTTTTGTACAGCACATTGTTTATTACACCACTAAGTGTCCCTAAATAAAAACTCACAAGAGAAATACTTTTCAAGGGAAAACCATCTTCTGGATGAACTGACAGGCATCTCCTTTCTGACAGCAAGGGAACATATTTCCCTTTTACACTGAGAAACAGCAAAACCGAAGTCCAACTGTGGCAATTCTAAGGACTGATGTTTAGTAAATTTGCATTTTATTATTTTCTTTATTGATTATATTGCCTTACCTTTTGTTGGACATTTCCTAGAAAAAAACAATATAAGTAAATCCAGTTCATGCCAACTCAATATTATATAACTTTTACTAACCTACCATAAGTTGGGGACTTATTGTTAAATTATTCTACCTTTAAAGATACAAATTTAGTCAAAAACAAAAACACCGCGTCGGGCTCTGGGCTGATGGCTCAGAGCCTGGAGCCTGCTTCCGATTCTGTGTCTCCCTCTCTCTCTGCCCCTCCCCCATTCATGCTCTGTCTCTCTCTGTCCCCAAAATAAAAAATAAACGTTAAAAAACAAAAACAAAAACAAAAACAAAACTCAGCACCTCACTGAGCTACAATGAGATCTGCTAGATGAACTCAGCTCTTGAGCACCAATTGGTTAGAACAGATTTCTTTAAACCTGATAAATAATGAGATGTCTTTAAAAGTGCTAAATAAATTTTTCAAAGGGGTCTCAGGGACTAGGACTGGGTCCTCTACATGGCTTACTATGACATTTTTCAGAAGGATATGAATATATGGTTTCAAATACAAAAATGCTTTAAAATTTTTCTTAAATGTAACTTGAAGTAGGGTATGTGGATACTGTTAAGCAAACTACTTATATGTACCCTCTTCCCCTGGCTAAAATCTCAGCTACTAATATGTCAGAGTCCATATTCCCCTGGCCATCTCTGCATGCTAGAGAGCACTAAACACTCAATAAATATTCAATGTCTGGATTCTGTTATAGCTTCTGTATTATTTATAACTCATATTTTTTACATTTCACATTAAAAAAACTTTTGGCTAACCTAAACAAGCTTAAGCTGACAGGGGTTCCAAGTATTAAGCTGAAAGGGGTTCCAAGTATTGCAAAAGAAGGAATTGTTTTCAGTAAGCAAATACATTCTAGAGGGGGAAGAAAAGGAAAGAAACATACTTGCTTTCAAATGAACACCAGCATCTGCCCATACAGATTGATGTGATTAACAATTCCTGGTTTCCAGCTTCAGACAGGTTCTTAACACTACTTTGCAGGCAACTTTTTAGTTTACTTTCATTCTCCCTTCAGCAGCTATTCTCAAATTTTTGCCACTCCCCTTAGGCCACCTATCCAATCCCTCTGGTGCCCCCAAGTAATCTTTAGTTTTGTTGCCCTACAGCTCAAATCTGAACGGTAGTTATGCCCATTTTCACTTCTTCCTTCAAGTCTTCAGAAGATGAAGTCACCACCCTCTGTTCCGTATCTCTGATCAGTTTTCTTCCCAACTACCCAGGGACCTTGTTCTAACAACTGGTTCTTCTCTTTCCCGCATCTTCAATCTCTTTTCTCCTGGCTCCTATTTAACAGCTAAAAAAACAGACTTTTAGCCATTCCCGTTCATGGGTGCATCTTGTCAGTGAACTTCTGATTTCTTTCCTGGACAAAAGACTGGTTCACACAGGTTGTGAGCACTCACTCCAGCCTTGTTCACTCCTCCCCTGACTGTTAATCTGTAATCTTACTTACATCCTTCCTCATCCCTCAGTGAAGGTGGCTGATGTCTTTCTATTGGGCGAAGGATGCTTCTTCGTCCTCATCTCCCAGGACTAATGTGTGGCTCTTGACACCGTTAACACTCCTTCTGGTTTTCTTAATCTCACTCCTCTAGTTCTCTCATGCTAATTTTTTCTTCTAGGTGTCCTGTGCCCACTACCTAGACACTGGGTTTCCTTTAAAGTTCTGTCTTCAATCCTCCTTCATTTACACCCTCCATCCTTAAGTGATTTAATCCACTCCTTACTTAGTGACTCCTGTTATCGTTCAATAACACTATTGGTAAAGTTTTAATTAAACTTATACATTCCAATCCATATCTGTTGCCCTGATATTTCTTTCTTGCTCCACAGGTCCCTGTACCTAAATTTCTGCTCTCTGAACAAAAGGAATATCCTACACACATTTCAAACTCAAATTGCCCAAACCTCTTTATTCCCAATTAAACCTATTTCTCTCTTAAATTTCTCATCCCAAATATAATCCAAATGCTGGAGTGTGGTCCTTCCCCTCTCATTTGCTAACTCCTATCCCAGCTGATCAAATTCTAAGATTCTTAACTTCCATAGCATCTATTTTCTCCCCCTGTGTGCTGCCATAGTTTAAAATTTTTATCCCATTTTCAGTCATACCATTTCAAACATCAAGGAATTCATGCCCAATCTCCTCCACCTCTAAATGATCCTCTATACTGCTGCAGGTTTATCTAATACACAGATTTGTCTTCCTCTCCTCCCCTATTAAGCCCTTAAAAGCGGCCCGCCAATGCCTATGGGATTGTCTGTGCCTCCTCTGCACGGCTCATAATGCTTCTCTGATCTACCTTCCTCATCTGTCTAAGCTTCCTGCACCAAGCACCTCACAGTACTCTAATAGCAATGAAGTAAGTAACTGTTCCTTGAAGAGATCTCGAAGACTTTGGTCTTGTCATTCAATTTACAGTGTTATCCACCTCCCCCCACCCTGACCCCGGTTTTCTGCTTAGCAAATTCTTCATCATCCTTCTTCAAAACCCAACATAGCTGTCATCTGTTCTGGGCAGCCATCCACACCCTCACATCACTGGGCAAGAATAATCACTTCCTTCTATGTGCTCCCTCACACTGTGCACACATCTCTCATGGTCCTCAGCCCTTACCCCAGAGGGATGTCATCCATCTTTATAGAGATTTAGGTCACCTGGGTCCGGAATGTGTAGATGTTCTTATGTTTATTAATTTGAAAGGAATTATCTCTTTCTAGGACCTATTCCCCTCTGCTGGGTGGGGTAAGAGCTGTCTGAGGCTCACAAGAAGCTAGCACAGGAACTGGAATATCAAAAACACAGCGTCAGGGTGCCTGAGTGGCTCAGTCAGTTAAGCATCCAACTCTTGGTTTCAGCTCAGGTCATGATCTCATGGCTTGTGAGTCTGAGCCCCACATCAGGCTCTGCACTGATGGTATGGAGACTGCTTGGGATTCTTTCTCTGTTCACCCCACTTTCTCTGCCCCTCTCTTGCTCACACACACTCTCTCTCTCTCTGTCAAAATAAATAAACTTAAAAAAAAAAACATAAAAAACACAGGGTCTTTTAGGTTAAAGATAAAAAAAAAATATTGGAATTACACAAACGTGAGTTTAAATCTTGGCTCTGCTACTTTACAAGTTCTGTGAACTTGAAACAAAGAACCATTCTCAACATGTTTTCCTATTTCTGAAATGGGGATAATAATACCTTTCCCATAGATAGCTGTGAGCATTATACTAGAAAACAGGCACTCAATAACTAACCCAGTGTATGTAATGTTTGGTGAATTATAAATATATTGGTCATGTAACCGATTTAATCCAAAAGTCATTTCGAAAGTCCCAAATATTTAAAGTTAAAACTAAACATGTAAGCACAGATTAAATTTTTTGAAACCTACCTAAAGGTAATATTTTAACAGTCACTTTACATTTTATTTACATTTTTATTAAAACCAAACTTGAGAATTTTCTCTCTTCTGACTTTGGTTGATGGCTGTTCCATGCTTAAAATCTTTATAACCAAAAGAAGCATGAAATCTCTAATTTAATCTATTTCCTCAAACTCTACATGACTGGGTTTCAACTGCTTCCTCTACCTCGCTGTTGAGTAACTCCGTACTTCAAAACAAAATTAGAAAGGAAGTGACTGAAAGACACGCTAAGTTAGTAGACATCAGAAACTTTGGAAAAAACCTAGATAGGAAAACACCTTTGAAGTTAACACAGCTGTTACTCAGTAGTATCAGATTGAAGGCAAGCACATAAAAATCTAGAGCCACCAAAATACCAGTATTAAAGTGGCAGTGTCATGAATAATCTTTTCATGCTTTTACTTGTTCATGTTCTGTAACATTTTCTACAATACGCATGTTTCACTTTTTAGAAGAGAAACATTTAAAAAAAGTTTGAAAATGCTCAAAATAAACTGTCAGGTGAAAAAGCAGAATTACAACACTGTATGGTCCATATACTCTCAATTACAGAAGAAAATGTGTGCACGTGGGACATAAATAATGTGGGAGAAAAATGAGAAGGCAAAACGCAAAAAATGTATGGTTCTCTGGTGAATTACCAGTAGTTTTTATGGCCTTATTTATAGTTTTCTGTATTTTCCAGTTTCTTTATAATAATCTAGTATACTTAAAAAAAATAACTGCTTGATTCACATACCATAAATTCAACCATTTAAAGTGTACAATTCAATTGGTTTTGGTACATCCACAAAATTGTACATCACCACAATTTTAAACGTCTTCATCACCCTAGAAGAAAACCTGCACCCACAGCAGTCACTCCTTATACCCTCCTTTCCCCAGCCCCTAGCAATTTCCAGTCTATGTTCTGTCACTGTGGGTTTGCCTATCCTGGATATTTCATACAAGTGGAACCACAGAATACGTGGTCCTTTGTGAATGGTTCCTTTTCCTTAGCATAATGTTTTCAAGGTGCATTCATGTGGTAGCATGTATCAGCACTTCATCTGTCACCAAGCAATATTCCATTGCATAGATAGAATGCATTTCATATATCCATTTTTGAGCTGGCTGTGATTTGTTTCCACTTTTTGGTTATAATGAAAAACGCTGCTATGAATACTCACATACAAGTTCTGCGTATATGCACGTTTGCAAATCTGTTGGGTATGTAGCTAGGAGTGGAATGCCTGGTCATTTGGTAACTCCATGTGTATCTTTGAAGAACTATCAAACTGTTTTCCAAAGCAGCTGCATCATTTTACATTCCCGGCAGCAGTGGAGAAGAGCTGTAATTTTTCCATATCATTGCCAACACGTGTTATTGCCCATCTTTTTGATTATAGCCATCCTAGTGGGCTTGAAGTGATAGTTCATTATGGATTTGATTTGCATTTCTCTGATGGCTAATGATGTTTAGCATCTTTCAAGTACTTATTCTTCTTTGGCAAAGTGTTCAGATCTTTGCCCATTTTTAAATTGGGTTATTTGTCTTTTTATTATTGAGTTGTAGGAGTTTTCAAAAATATATTCTAGTCACAAGTCTCTTATCAGATATGTGATTTGCAAAATGTTTTGTATTATATTTATAAAGACAAAAAAGAACTCCATCTCTTCTGAAAATTCAATTAGCAAACACTGTGGTCATGGGGTATAACATGGCAATGACAAATATTAAACAACTTAAAATGTGAGCAACGTTTTATAATTTTCTGCTTAATCCTCGCATGGATTTAAAATAACAGGCCTGGTTCTCAGGTCAATAATCGAAGGTCTGTAGAGGTAAGTTGATTTATTCAAAGTCTCTCCTAACTTCATTATTTTTCTATCACTATTTTTCTTTGCTTTATCTTTCTTATTTGTCTTAAATTAATGTTCCCCCTCTGTTGTTTTCAAATTTGTAAGCAAACTGTCTTAAATCCCTTTAGAACGAACTAGATATGTTTACACAGAATTAAAAAAAATTTTTTTTAATGTTTATTTGTTTTTGAGAGAGAGAGAGAGACAGAGCACGAGCAGGGGTGCGGCAGAGAGAGAGGGAGACACAGAATCTGAAGCAGGCTCCAGGCTCTGAGCTGTCAGCACAGAGCAGAATGCAAGGCTTGAACCCACGAACCGTGAGATCGTGACCTGAGCCAAAGTTGGACACTTAACTGACTGAGCCACCCAGGCAACTCTACACAGAAATTTCTTGAAGATTCATAATGAACTAGGATTAATAATACCCACTACTCTGGGTATCTGGTACAGATCTTTCTCTGCTATGAGATTATTCATATGCTCTCTGATAGTGCAATAGGTCTGACAGGAGGAACAGTGTAGCCTGACAGAGATTTGTGAGGACTGACATGACAGGATGGAAGGTGAATGATCCCAATGAACCCAGCTCTGTGGGCTCTATTAGTTTCCTATGACTACTGTAATTATGACATTGGTGGCTTAAAACGACAGAAATTTATTCTCTCTCAGTTCTGGAGGCCAGAAATTCAGGCTGTAATCCGTTCCACTGGACCAAAATCAAGGTGTTGGCAAGGCCACAATCCCTCAAGAAGCTCTAGAGGAGAACCAGTTCCTTGCCTCTTCTAGCATCTGGTGACTCCTGGCATTCCTTGGTTTGTGGTCCCATCACTCCATCTTTGCTTCTAGAGTCACAGTGTCTTTTCTTCTCGGGGCTGAAATCTCCCCCCTGCCACTCCTACCCACCATGAGGACACTTGTGACTGTATTTAGTCCTGGCCCCCAGGATCCAGGATAATCTCCCCATCTCAAGGTCCTTAACTTAATGACATTTGCAAAGTGTTTGCCACAAAAGGTAATCTTCCAGATTCCAGGCATTAGGACATTATGCAGGGTATATGTGTGTGTGTTGGCGGGGGGGGGGGGGGGGGGGGGAGGGGGTCCTTACAAAACTCAAGAACAAAGTACCAAGGGGCAATTATCCACTGTTTTCTTTTCTTTATATTCATAGTCTACTCAATTCAGATACAAAAACTGCTCCCACAGTTACATTCTCTCCTAGCCCTGACGCTATCCCCAAATATTGCTAAAAGTCACCATCTTAGTTACCTGATCAAGTAGCTTCAATTACTGCTAAGAACACTTTCATACAGAAGAAAACACTCTCTAGATTCAAATTTGTTATGACAAAACAGTTGTAGGAGGAAAAAAGAGAAACTGAACAATATACTGTTTTCTCTTAAAATTATTTACAAATCTATGCTATAAATCTAACATTAAGGAGGAATTCGGTATTTAATATTACATCACTCCCCAGCTACCTAAAAGTAATCAAAATTTGTAATACAATAATAATGGTTCACATACAGTACAAGTTTTGAAATATATTGGCAATTTTTTTTTCTCTTATGCTAGATAGGGAGTATATGGACATTCTTAATTCATTTCCTTTGTATGTCCATAATATTTATACAGTATTATAATTTTTGAGTATTAAAAAAGAAAAAGGATATAATGTCGTCCTCCTCCATAAGCCCTAGAAAGCACCCCTTGTGCTAAGCTTCAGATTAATGTCTGGAACTACATCAATAACTCTATCATAAGCCACTGTTAAAATCTACAAACAGGGCAACTCTTTGGTTATGAAAAAATTCTTGCTTCTGTATTAATTCTTTAGGGAAGTAGAGAAAAGGTAGTGAACATGAGAAAGTCTAACCAGGAAACAGATACAGATATATGCTGATTAAGTTGCCCATCTCCATATGCCTTGCCCTATAATTTCTACTTGTTTATACGGAAAGATTTTTGCGCTATTTACCAAGATGAAGTTATCCATCTCCCAGATGGATTTTGCAGGCTAGATGTTAACTGCTGCAATTCTCCTTTTCTTGCCACAAGCAACTTGTCCTCAAAGGAAAGATATGTTTCTGGAATACTTATAAAATCGCTTTTAGTAGACAAATCATACTTTCTCATTGACTTAAGCTGTAATTTCAGAGATTTATTCTTAAGGAAAAAGTATGGCTCCAAGGAAAATTTATGCTTATATCCAAAACATACTTTCTTTCTGACAGAAAGGAAAAAAAAATTCCATCATAGTTCATCTGAACTGGGAAAAACCCCAAAGATGTGTGCTAGACAGCAGACAAGCTGTGTACCAGACATTAAGGAGACCAGGAGAAGGTCTTGGTTCCTAATCCTAAACCTCTTCCATTGGAAACTGTCCATGCTAAATGATGGCTAAGGGGGGATGTTCCATCTGTATTAAATAAGCCATAGATCCTGTGCTCTAGACTTGTGGTTTGTGGTTTTCTATCTTTATAAAGTAGATTTTAGACTCAGACTTCAAAATGTCACTGATAAAAATCACAGAGTATCTGTAGCATTTTACTAAGATATGTATTTTTCATGAGAGATTCACTATACTGCATATTCAATGCCTAGTCCTTTACACTAGAGTATATATGGCTTACTAAACCACCAAAATACCGATTCTACATTAAGCTTAGTAAGAAAGCTGGCCGATCTCCATTCTCAGAGACCAAACAAGACCCACACTGAATCTGCAGAGGATCCTGGGGTCAAGCAACCAGCCCATCTGAAGTTCCTAAGTAGCTCAGGATAGGACTCCTTCCCCCTCATATCTGTTAATATGTATACACTCCCTTGTAAGAATAAGTGATGATTTGAGAACATGCATACTCATTAGGTTACAGCAAGGAAACCCACAGTTTAAATTAGGTTTCATATTTAACAGAGGTGCCAGAACAGGAGCCTCTGAGCTGCTAACTAATCAAACTGTCCATTTTTCAAAATAAAATTAAAGCAAAAAACCCTTAAAGTAAGTGGGTGGGCCAGGGGAGCAGCCAACAGATATTTTACTTTCATAGGAGTCTGATATGTTTCACTGAAGAGGCAGAAGGCCCGAGACTCAAGTAAACTAAGGGAATGACGGCCATTCTTTAACATCCTGGGCAGCATTCAGGATCATGGGGAAGAAACAACATAGCCTGAGGGAAGAGAAAAAGTTAAAAAATCTGGTTCAAGGCCAGCGAGCTGAGGAGTTGCCGAGGAGAAATCATTCTGAAATTATTATGGAAAACCGTAATTCAAACCGTATTAAGGCTTAACCCTTGCAAGGAAAATTTGTGACAATTTGGCAAGATGAATATGCCAACAGAGTGTCATTCAAAGGAAACAAAGGCATTCTAAAAACTGGAGAGCCCCAGGTGGCTTGCTTGCATTCTAATATCAAGCTTAACATGGGTGGGAGGAAGTCTGAAAATGATGTGAGGCTACTGTTGTTATTGTCGCTGTTCTTACTTTAACTTTTATTCTGACCCGCAGCCTTTACTTTTTATTACTCAGGCTGATGACACCTGAGGAAAGCTAGGGGACAGGAACCTGAAACTGTCTGGAGTGAGCTAGGCAGGACTGAGCTTGCACATGTGGCTTACTGAAAGCATCCTATGTGATAGGTGCCAGCAAAGATCTGGAGGTCTAAGTTGAGGAGTAATGTGGAGAAACAGCAAAACAAACCAAAGAAAACAGAGATCCCAAACCTTGATTCCCAGACTAAATGTATGAGCTCTAAATGCAAGAGGGGACTTGATAAAAGGTTGCTGAGAAGAATCTAGATGCGGAACAGTAAGCCAGGAATGACAACCAAGAGATTGTGAATTCAGGTTCAAGACAACCTGAAATGGAGTGGGAATCTGGGCACCATCAACAAAACACTGAGGAAATTACAGACTGAGGTTAAACTCACATGAATTTGCTGAGTGTTTTGTGGCCATCTATTAATAGCCTAATTAAAGACATAAGTTATGCCAAGTTAGGGCAAGTAATGGTATTATATATATACTTCAGATGTACCTATCTTAAATCACTGATACCCCTGAGAGCTCATTAGTTTTATATCAAGCCAGCTAACTGACCTTGAATTTGCCAAGAAGCCAGTATAAGAAGAAATGTATTAGAGAGAAGCTAATATACAATGGTCATGGCCCCAGTGACACAGTATTTGAGGTATCTTTCCAGCGCCAACCTATGCACCCGTTTGCTGAACAATCTTGCTATGTAAGGGCTACAATAGGCCAGATTTCAACAAATTTTCAATGGATGAGCCACAGAGTTCCAGAGTTCTGGGGTATAAGTAATTACAAAAGTCTATCAAGGTTAGCAAAGACTTATTTACAACTCAAAAGAAAAAAAGCCCCTGCTAATTCATATTATCAGCTCATTTATGGAGATTACATTATGGAGTCTAATAATTTTAATGTCTCTCTTAAGCAATAATAGTATGGGAAGGGCTTCGTTTTTAAAGAATAGCAATCTTCACAAAAGTAGAGAACACAGAAACAGAAAATAATAAGCTCTAAAATAGTGTTATTCATTCATACGGACTGAAAACCATGAAAGAGAAAAACATTTAATGCCAATTGTGTGCCAGGCACTGTTGGGTTTCCACTAATTTAAGAGTTCATATTTCACTAAAAGTGATTTTATTTATACTAACATTGTTTTATAGTAATATGAACAAATTTGAGGTATTTTTTTTAGCCAAAATATTCATCACTTTGTCTACCAGGTCAAAGACAGCTGAAACATATAGGTATTTACAAGTGACTCTTATAAAAGTTGGCTCAGCAAGTTGAGTCTCCTTCAACATTTTATCATGTATACATGCTGGTTTTAAAAGTAAGTTATATAGGGGCGCCTGGGTGGCTCAGTCGGTTAAGCGTCCGACTTCGGTTCAGGTCATGATCTCACAGTTCGTGAGTTCGAGCCCCGCGTCGGGCTCTGTGCTGACAGCTCGGAGCCTGGAGCCTGCTTCACATTCTGTGTCTCCCTCTCTCTCTGCCCCTTCCCAGCTCATGCTCTGTCTCTCTCTGTCTCAAAAATAAATAAACATTAAAAAAAAAAAATTTAAAGTAAATTATATAAAGATATTCTAAGCATATTATTATTTATAAATCAGCATACTTCTGAGGGTCTGGTATTTAAAATAGGATAAGTAATATTTTTAAAAAATTATAATACAGCAAAAACATAATTGTTTCAAACAGAAATTAAGGAGACATTTATCAAACACTTCATGAGTGGCACCATGCTAGGCTCTTTATATAAAATTAAATTTTCATAATCTAAAAGAAAATATTGACATTTCTGTGTATTACTGAAAACACAGAATGGAGAAAAGAAGACACTTGCCTGAATCACAAGTGGCAAAGCTAGTCTGGCCCACCAGACTACAAACACCACTCATTTACCATTACAAACCATATTTTAAAAATTAGTTTGTTTCTCTACAGGAGTAATCTAGAAGTAACTTTAAGGGAAGGGATGAAAACTTGTGAGAATTATCAAAATCTTTATTTGGCCGTATTGCCCCCCCAAATACCTCATACATGCTTGCTCACTGCTTGTACGTTCAGAGTTTGAGGCTTTCAAAAATGTAAGTTCAGCTTATATCACTAGCACTATCCCCAAATCTAATCATACCTTTTATATCCCATTTACACTATATTTCTAAGATTGTTCTTTTAAATGTAAAACAAGAAAAGAATTGAGGCAATTTTCTGGAGGACAGAAGCAAACTCATAATTCCTCTTTCACTTATCCAGACACTTCAAATAGAAGGGTTCAAATTCAGAATTATTTACATGTTTGGTAAATGTTCATATCATATATTATTTAAACTAATTATAATTAAATATAATTATATTTATATTTTATATTTATATATTATATAAATATAATTATATCATACATTACAATTAAATATAATAAATCATATTTCAGAGAAAACTAAGTTCTAGAATAAAGTTCTGAACAAGATGTTAAAGGCCAAGAAGTTCTGCCATAAATAAGTCCTTATGGCCCATTATTCCCAGACTTACTTGACCATGAGGGAAGACCACTTGGGATCTTTAAGCATTACTGAACTTCATAAAAGTTAGGGAAAGAAGTCATCCTTAATTGGTAGATGTTAAGTTAAATAAATGAATAGATGAACTTAATGATTTGGAAATGAACAAAATATACAGGTATGTGCTTAATCTGCAGAAACCTGGCAAAGAAATCCTTGTCATCAGTCACTCTTCTTCTCATATTTCCCTCCTTTCACTCTCCCAGTATTTCTAATTTTTTTTTTTAGTGTTTATTTATTTTTGAGAGACAGAGACAGAGCACAAGTGGGGGAGGGGCAGGGAAAAAGGGAGACACAGAATCTGAAACAGGCTCCAGGCTCTGAGTTGTCAGCACAGAGCCCAATGCGGGCTGAAACCCGCGAACCGCAAGATCATGACCTGAGCCGAAGTCGGATGCTTAACCGACTGAGCCACCCAGGCACTCCTCCATATTCTTCTTTAACAGACTTCAACTGATTATCGATTTATCTTCTATTGAAGATCTATGAAGGTCTATGAATAGAGGCAAATGGGACTAAATACATAAGAGAAAATAGGGTAAAGTACAATTCTTCATGAAAATTTCATGATTATTCACAAACTAAATATGTATTAGCAAATTAGTTTCAAAGACCACAGAAAACTTATAAAGCAACACTTGTTTGTTTCCCCACAGTAGGTATCTGGGAATGACTTACAGTCCTCACAAATCTTTGCAACAGTCCAAGAAATAATCTTATTACTTTAGAAATCTTAAATGAACCTCCATGATACAGTACTATACTAAAAATAAGTAGAAACAAACAGAGTGCGCCTGCTGCCCAAGGTCACACAAGTGAGTCAGTATGTACAAGTGGGAACAGACTTCTCGAGTATTGCCACTTAGTCCTCATCTCTAAGTGCTAACCCTCCCTTTCCACGAACATACAAGCTTAAGTATACACCCACCTCCTTCACATGTGCCAATCCTGGAAAATGGCATAGTGGGGGCAGTTCACAAAATAAAGATATTTCAGGAAAGCATCACATAATTGCCTGGCATTTGAAGGCACTAAGCCTTTAGTATTCTCTTCCTATTCCTCCCACCCCCTGCATCGTTTTTCTAGAACTCTTTAAAACACCTTCTCTACCTCAAATTCCCTACCTGACATTTACATTTACTAATGAACATGATTTTCCTCCAAGGAAATAAATATGGTAATTTTATGCCTTTTCTTCAAATCTTTAAAAAATACAATGATTTATCTCATGCCGAGTATGCAATTTTAACTTTCAGAACACTCTGAAGATTTGGCTGCCAAGCTTATCTACGACAAATATAAATCAATTGAATATGAATTAATAATTTGTAGACTTTAAATGTTATGATATTATGAGAGCATAACATAGGAAAATGCACAAAAACTTCTCTCTTTAACTTCACGGTAAAACATGAGCACTTGGATAACAAAAACAACTACGAAACATTTCCTAGCAATCATGCTAAGGAGCTCAAGGGAAGAAAGAAGAGCCCAGAACGGCAAAACTATTACATGCCAAACACTTCTGTAGCTACTTTAAGAACTAAAAACAGAACGGTTTCTAAATATGCATACTAAATAAGTGGAACATATTTCACAAAGTGTTGTCAATTTCATTTTATTTTAGTGTACTGTAAATGACCAATTAGATTACAAAGCCAACTTATTTCTGAATCATCTATATAACAATATGTACATATACTATGTAACATATCCTCTCATTTCAAGAATTCTTGCTTTTAAGCTAAATGAAATCTTACCCACTACTTTTTCTTTTTAAGATATAGTACAGAAATGTGAAAGCAAAAATTATAATTTCATCAAAACACAAGAACAAAAATGCTAAACTAGCCCAAGCAGACATATCCTGCGCTCCCTCAGCACACAATCCTGCCAGCATTATTCAGCACCAGTGAGCAAATGAAATTTGTGGAGAACACGAAGGAGTATCATCATAGCAATTTATGAACTTGTCACCTAAGGAATGTACTGAAAATATTTCAAGAGTGAGATTTGGCAGCAGAAACAATTTTCTCCCAATCTCAGCTAAGTTACTTGCTACAGAAAGCTTCAGCTTAGTACAAAACAAGCAGTAGATAGAAGTAAAGAAACAGCCTTGCTAGGAATTACAGAATAGAATAAAACAGCTAATTAGCTCACCAAATAGCCTTTTGCTAAAAACCTGCATTCTTCTCTTTGTCTCAGGCTTCTGGTTTCCAAAGACAAATTACGTGCCCTCTGACAGAATGATGACAAAAGGGCACTCGGTGAGCTCTTTTCTTCTCTTCCCACTGGAAGAAAACTGAACCACACTGCAGTCTCCAAGAGTAAGTACTTCATATGAGCATGCTCGGTATCTAATTTAAATGACTTGGTATTTCATCTCAGCATGTGATGGCCTATTTCCAAACAAACCCAGAGAGCTGCAAATTCAATCGAAGATCATTAACTGCAATAAACTAAACGGAACTGCCAAATGATAATTGATTTGTTTTTGACTTCATGATTTTTGTGGTTCATTTAACTTGATGTGACTGGAAGTAATTATCTCTATACTTTTTTTTTTTTAAACAAGTCCTTAGGCTTCAGTATTTCATTAACTATATCAACATAGGTATCTCCCAAAATACTGAAATGAACTGAAAATATCAAGACATGCAGGATGTGATTCCAAAAAATAAATCTGACCACTGAGTAGGCAAACGATAAACCATTCCCATTTCACTTTTTAACCCCTTATTCTGTACTCTTGGCTATACATCAAATAAAACAATCTGCAAACTATCCAGTAGTATTTTAATTTTGCCTTTGGAAATATTAATACACATCAATAAACTGAAATGTTCATTATCTTTATTAAACATGTCTGCTATCTTCAAAAATATAGCAGTAAAGATTTTCCCATCTATAGAGTATATATTATATAATGAATTATAAGCTTATGTAACAACAGATGTCACCCAAATATTGATAAAGTTATACAGGATTAATAAATTTTTTTTGCATTCTTAAAAATAATTTTTACAAAAATTCCCCCCCGCCCCCACACACAAATCAACCACATAGTTTGCATATGTATGCTTATGTAATCAAATAACTAATTTGCCTGGTTTGCCGAGTAAGTTGCTACAAAGGCCATACACTTTTGCAAGATGGAAATATGGTCAAGATGCTCACTATGACCATTTAAATCTTTCAGGAAAAAAAAAAAAAAACTAGCACAGCAGATATAGCCCCACCAAAAACAAACAGAAAATTCTTATGAATCCACTTCCCATTTTCACCTTGAAAATCGGAAGTGTTCATACACTCGATACACGCCAAGCTTAAGGATAGCAAACCACAGGCAGAGTGGGGCTAACCCATCTAACTGTGTCCATATACTAATTTACGATTTTCCTTTCTACACTTCCCCATCATTAAATACCTAACTACCCCAATACAAATATCTCATTTTTTAAAAAAATTTTCTTTAATGTTTTTTTTTGAAAGAGAGACAGTGTGAGCAGGAGAGGGGTAGAGAGAGAGAGGGAGACACACAGAATCTGAAGCAGGCTCCAGGCTCCAAGCTGTCAGCACAGAGCCCAACGTAGGGCTTGAACTCATGAACCGTGAGATCATGACCTGAGCCGAAGCTGGATGTTACACCGACTGAGCCACTCAGGCACCCCACAAGATGAGACCATTTTGTAAATAGTAGCCTTGCTTCCCCTTCCCTCCTGACTCCAAATTAATCTGGAAGACCTGGGGAAGTAAGAAGGCACAGGAAACAAATTCCATGGGAGCAATGAAGATAAGGCCCTTCTTTCATAGATGGTGAGGCAAGATCATTAAAAGGCTCAGAGAAGTTATTAAAAAAATGTTAAAAAAAGAACATGGACAACTATTTACGGAACCACACCTGACTCCAATACCTTCCCCCCCCCCCCCCAAAAAAAAAAAAAAAAAGTGTTAAGTTCAAAGAAAGCTACTAACATATCATTTTCTTTAGCATTCTATCAAAGCAGCTCATTCTTATTGCCAAGGAGTGTTAGGTAGGTTTAATTGCAAGGTCTATGGGCAATGTATGCTACATAAGCATCCTCTCTCTAAAGAAAAAGCCCAGGAAAAGAAGGAGCACAGAATAAAAGCAAATACCAAGAGTCATACAAGGTATCAAAAAGTGTCAACATGCATATGTTTTATGTATTGTTAAGTCTAATAAGTTTTGTGCACAGTATGTGTCAGGGTGATGATTCTGTTTTAAAAAAGAACTTTTAGAAAACTATGATTTCTGAAGGAGAAAGGAAAAGTTCTTCACTAAAACAAACAAATCTACTTTTTTTTTGTGCCATAAATAAATATTTATTTTATTAGAAGAAAAAACTGCTTTATTATTATTTTTTTATTTTTATTTTTTATATATTATTTATTGTCAAGTTAGCTAACATACAGTGTATATGGTGTGCTCTTGGCTTTGGGAGTAGATTCCTGCGATACGTCACTTACATAAAATACCCAGTATTCATCCCACCAAGTGCCCTCCTCAATGCCCATCACCCATTTTCCCTGTCCCCTGCTCCCCCCCCACCAACTCCCTTCCAACCTCAGTTTGTTCTCTGTATTTAAAAGTCTCTTATGGCTTGCCTCCCTCTCTGTAACAAATCTACTTCTGATCTATAAATACTTATTAAAAACATGTTACATATGAGGCATGGTGCAAGGCAATGTACAGTAGAAACAAACAAAAGGACGATTATCTCTGTCTTCAAACGAGCTTGTAGAAGATGAGGCAAGAATACATGACACTATTACAAGGTGATCACAGCAAAAGAGAGAGGTGCCTTGCTGCACTGGGGAGTTTAGAGGGAAGAGAGACAGCATTCTGATGAGGGAAATTTAGAGAAGGCTTTGGGAGGGGGGTGACCTTTTTGAAATGCCCTGGATAAACACGAGGATCTGGACCAGAAAGAAGATGCAGGGAAGAGGAAACGGCCAGACTGGAGGCAGAGCAGCAGAGGACTGGGAACTGGCCGCACTGGTGTGAGTGCTGGCAAATGTAGGCTGTCAAAACTGGGAAGAGAGAAAAGAGAGGAAGGGAAGCTAATATTCAGGGGTGGAATTTGGAAGCAGACAGCAAGAAGTGCTTTATATCCTGCATAATGGAGGAGCTAGGCTGGTCATGTGCTCAACAGCTAAATGAAGGATATAACTTTGGAAAGATCGGCAGACACAAAAGTAGGTAAAAAGGCATTAATTCCAGCCCACTGGCATAGCACAGCCATTTTTTAATTTACGTTTTGGATTCTTCCATGCTACTTAATAATAGCTCTTTAACCTGAATTTTCTCTCTCCTATACATTCAACTTTAGCATTGTGATTTAACATTGAGGTAATCTTATAATTACATTTACCTTTGATCTTAATTAGAGATCCTACCTTTTTTAAACATCTTTATCTCTTATCGTTCTTTTTTTTAAATGTTTATTTATTTATCTATCTTGAGAGACAGCACGTGTGCACACACACAAGCGGGGGAGGGGCAGAGAGAGAGAGAGAGAGAGAGAGAGAGAGAGAGAGAGAGAGAAGCGCGCGAGAGCCACTCCCAAGCAGGCTCCCTGCTGTCAGCACAGAGCCAGATGCAGGGCTCGATCCCACTGATCTGAGCTGAAACCACGAGTCGGATGCTTAACTGACTGAGCCACTCAGGGACCCCTCACCATTGATTTGCTTACCCTTTCTCTACCTACAAAACTTGATAAAATGTTTCCTAAATATTACTCTGCTAAGAATGAATGAATCTGTAAAAATTCAACAAAAGATATAATCTATTTCTATGACAAGTGAGTAACCTCTAAAGACTTTGCACAGTTCTGGTGCAGTGCAGGAGGATGGACGGATATCTCTATGACTAAACATACTTGCCATTCGTTGGACAGTGAACTACAGGGAGGGAACCGGAGACAAGAGGAGGGAGAATGGAAGGGAGCGCGAGAACCTTCTACTGCAACTTGTCGCCATTTTGGTTTTCACCATAGTTCACATTAGGATCATTTGTGTAGCTGAAAAACTCAGGCACACGTAGTCAGGGTCCAGAAATCTTTCAATCTGACCAGTTGGTGTGGGGCCAGACATTATGAAGAAGCTCTCTCCATGATTTTGAGGTTCCTCTGGTTACAAGCCACTGTTCTAGGCACTCGCTAGTGTGCAGGGAGACATGGATACATAAATAATCATGAAGTACTGACACTACACAACTTGTCGGTAGAAGATTCCTTTTTATTTTTTACTGCTTTCTCACTCAGAAATCTTCAGATGGCATTTAAAAATGTGGAAGCACTTTGCTTTTTAAAAGTCTTCAGTCTTAATGCAATGAAATTAGGAATTTTTTTCAAATACATACAGCAAAAAAGTGAGCCCCCAGAAGTGTCCAATAACAAGTAGTAACAGGAAGAATCCCTACAAAATCTGGGGCATGTATTTGCAAGAATCGTGGGCAAAGGAATACATTTTGCATGATAATTTGTTGTCTGAAAAAGCTAAATTTTAAAACATATTTCATAAAATAAACTTAAATATCCTAGTGACTTTTACTGCAGTGATAAGCCCTTAGCATCTACTTAGCATGCGGCAAGATAATGAATAGACTTAATTATACATTATTTTGGCATTCAAACAGTCTCTTGCTTGAGACAACGCTTAGAGTATAAAGAAAACCTCTCATGCTTTCCTAGAAAAACAAAAGCAAACACAAAACAATTTTGCTTCTGAATTAAGACATAAGAGAAGAATATTTTGAAAATACTGTATTGTGCACATGAAAAGAGAAAATGAGGATGGGGTGGGACTATTTTCTGCTTTCTACTAAGACACAGAGCACTAATGCCTCTTTCCCCAAATCAGAACAATCATATTTTTCTCCCATTATTCTTAAGGATATTCTTAATCAGTTAGTTAAAATATTAAGTATTACAGAAATTTGGAACTCTTAAAAAACAAGTTGTTCTCTGTTGTTCATTTATTCATTCAGTATACAAATACTTATCAAGCATCAACTCTATCAGACACTGTTGTATGTATTAGGGAAATGTTTTCAGTGGTATAAAAGTTACAAAGACCTCTCACAGAGCTTATATTCTTATTAGGGAAAAAACTCAATGAACAAGATATAAGATAGTGGGAAAGGGTTATTATGCAAACAACTAAGACAGGCTGAGTAACCGAGTGAATGGATGGTCAAGACAAGTCCTGAACAGGCAACATGTAAGCAACATCTTACACAGTAGCAGAAAGAGGGAAAAGGAGTCCAGATAGAGTGGACAGTTAGTCTAAAGGCTTTAAGGTTAGCATATCTAGGGAGAAGAAGGAAGGCCTCAGTGTCCACAGTGTGGTAGGGATGAGGGCAAAACAGTTAAGAGATGAGAGACAGCAGGTCAACCAGTGCTGGATTTATAAGCCAAAGAAGGGACTCTGGATTTTACTGTAAGTGGTATGGAAAGCCACTGGAAGGCTGTGGGATGATCTGCTTACCTTTTTACATTTTACAGAAGATGCTTCTGGCTACAGTGTGGAGAATGGACTGCAATGGGTCAAAAATAGAAGCAGGGGAAAAGCTGAGAGGCTGCTGCTGTTGTTTGGGTGAGAGATGATAGTGGCACACGTTCTGAAAAGAAGGGTCAACAGGGCCTACTGATAGACTGAAGGGGAAGGAAGGGTCAATGAAGGAAAGAGAGAAATTAAGGATGCCTGTAAAATCTTTTTGTTTTCTGATTACATCCACTAGACACTACGTGGACAGGTCAGTGAGTAGAGACATGCAAGAGCCTAGACATCTAGGCAGGCGATGTAGATTCATGGATGATTGGCATACGGTGTGCAAAGAGCCTTGGAAGTGAATGAGATGACTTAAAAGAGAACACAGGATAGATGCTGTGTTTTCATCAATCAACGATGCCTACTACGTGCCAGGCCCTATGCTAGGTGTTTGGTGCAATCTATGGAAACAAAATCTAGATCCTTGCCCTCATGGAGCTTATACTCTATCAGAGAAGATAGACAAACATAATAAATAAGTAAACTATGTAGTATGATAGAAGGGGTAAATGCTATGGAAAAAGGAAAAAGTTAGGAGTGTTGCAAGGATAACAGGGGTCAGGGTCTCACTCAAAAGATGGGAAGTGAGCAAAAAGCCAAGCAGAGAGGGAGAGGTCAGTGCTAAGGCCCCGAGGCAGGAATAAGTAAGATTTTCCAAAATAATTTCACTAGCATATTTGAAGAATGGCAGAGAGACCAAAATGGCTGTGGCAAAAGAAAAAGAGCCAGTAAAAGAGTAGCCAGAAAAGCAGCAAAAAACCCAGAAGTGCATGATGTCATAGAAGCCAAGGGGAAAAAGGTGTCAAAGGACTCACTATGCTGAATGTTGCCAAGAAACTGAGTAAGATGAAAACAAAGAGATTCTTAATGTTGGAAGAGCAATGTGGTCAGTAGAGAAGAGAGCCATCTCTGCAGAAAGGCAGGGAAGGAGATACATTTGGCAAGAGATACGTTCATTTCTAAAGGTAGTAAGACAAGTTGGCTCTCAGGACTTGACTAAATTCTTGATTTACTGCAGCCAACAAACAAGGATTTAAAAATATTTTTTTTTCAATATTTAAGGTTTATTTATTATTATTGAGAGACAGAGCATGAGCATGGGAGGGGCAGAGACAGAGCATGAACATGGGAGGGGCAGAGAGAGGAGGAGACACAGAATCCGAAGCAGGCTCCAGGCTCTGAGCTGTCAGTACAGAGCCCAATGCAGGGCTCGAACTCACAAACTGCAAGATCATGACCTGAGCCGAAGTCGGATGCTTAACCAACTGAGCCACACAGGTGCCCCAAGGATTTAAAAATTTTAATAGTCAATATCATCAATCAATTTTGGCATCCAGGAAGCCCATCCTGCTTATTTTCTCACTCCATTAATTATAAACCACCCAAAAATTACTACTCTAAGCGATTTTCTAAAAATAAAGAAAAAAGAAAGAAAATCACAGACAGAAGAAAAGCTAAAAATTCATAAGCCAGACCAGCAACTTCAGCAACACCATGATACCAAGTATCATTTATTGAGAATCACTTCAGGTATTGTGGGTATGTGACTGATCTTTCTTTTGCACAAGAACACCATCAGATGGGTTTTACTATTCACACTATATATGTGAAAAGGTGAAAACAGACAGAAGCTATTTAGGGTTGCATGGCTATGAAACTGAAGAAAGGGGTAAGAAAGAGTGCATGTTTTTCCTGCTCTGCCACATGGTGTCTCCCTTCTATTCATACTCTTCCAAAACAAGAGGGCAAATGGGTAGGTTTTCTTCTTTGCTTTGCTGGACACTCCCTGCTAGCCAGATAAGGTGATTTTTTATTCTTTCCAGTCCTACTACAACCATTAACATTGTTGTACTAACAAATAACTTCCTCAATTTTTTTGTCTCCTTCCTCTCTCCTATCCATCCATCCATCCATCCATCCATCCCTTCATTCATGTAAGAAATACTACTACGTACAAGTAGATACTTTGTACTAATGCAGAAAAGTTAGTTTTCTAAAATACCAATAGTACTTTCCAAAATAAGCATCACTGGTGTATAAAAAGAATACTTTACCAGTATGTCAACAATGGTGGTGTACTTTTTTAAATAAGTTACTAAATTGATACCAGGAGTTAGGTTAGATATCTTAATGCTCTTTTAGAAAAACTACTTTCGGGGCGCCTGGGTGGCGCAGTCGGTTAAGCGTCCGACTTCAGCCAGGTCACGATCTCGCGGTCCGTGAGTTCGAGCCCCGCGTCAGGCTCTGGGCTGATGGCTCGGAGCCTGGAGCCTGTTTCCGATTCTGTGTCTCCCTCTCTCTCTGCCCCTCCCCCATTCATGCTCTGTCTCTCTCTGTCCCAAAAATAAATAAATAAATAAATAAATAAATAAATAAATAAGAAAGAAAAACTACTTTCTGACAATTCATGGCCAATTTTTTTTTACTATATATATACAATCATGTATAAGGTTTACAGTCTAATGACCTATGAAGAATCAACTTAAATCATTTAAAAAAAGTTTTAATGTTTATTTAATTTTGAGACAGACAGAGCAGGAGTGGGGGAGGGGCAGAGAGAGAGGGAGATACAGCATCTGAAGCAGGCTCCTGGCTCTGAGCTGTCAGCACAAAGCCTGATGTGGGGCTTGAACCCATGAACTGCGAGACTATTACCTGAGTTGAAGTCAGCTGCTTAACCGACTGAGCCACCCAGGTGCCCCATCAACTTGTCATTTTTATGTGGTAATTTAAAACTTCTGATGGAGATAGCTCATCCTTAAATTTTCTTGTTATAATTGACATATAAATTATAATCTGCTGATAACTGAGAAAAGAATAAAGATTTTTAATGAGTTTAAGAAAGGGTCACAACACCTCATGATACAGAGACAAAATCCTATTCAAGAAATCAGACTGAAAATATCACTAAGGTCACCATTGCTTTTTAAAAATTATTTAGAGTGATGATAGATAAACTTCAGTCATTTCAATTAGTGTGTGCAAGGCAAGCACCAGATGCTCATTAGGCCAAGTTATATAAACAGCAACAAAGACAGAAAACAAGATGCCATAAGTCAAGAGAATAATCAACAGGAATCGCTGCATAAATTAAAGTTTCTGTACTGTGGAACATGTCACACAGCTGTTAAAAACAGGAAGGGAGAAAGAACTGTATGTCCTGTCATGGGAGATATCTATGATATCTATGTATATTATCTTGGGTAAAAGAAGCAAGAAGCAAGAGAACAGTATGGATAAAGGCTACTTTCATTTTTTATTTTATACTCTTGTGCTAAATTGTTTTTGATAGCACATACTAGTTATGTAATTAACAATAAAAAAAAGAAAGGAAATGGGAAAGGTAAGAAGAGGTGGGAGGAAGGGAAAAGAAAAGGGAAAAAAAATAATAGGAGCTAGGAACAAGATGACAGATTTAGAGGCTGGCGGTGTGATGTGGAGACATCTGGAATGAGATGTCCTCAGACCGTAAGTCCTAGTCCTACTACTGGATTTGGGCAAGTTAAACTCTCTAAGGTTCAGTTTACTCATACGTTGAGTGACGATAACACTATTTCTTATCCTATGGAGTTACTGAGAGCAGTAAATGAGCCACTTTTTGAAATGTGCCTAGTACAGAGCCTGATTAAAATGCTAAAACAACTTCACATCTTTTCTTCTTTATATCACAATCTTAACGTATATTCTATTTGGTACAAATTTTTCCCATTAATTTAGAAAAACAGGTTTTAACAATGACCACAAAGCCAATCTGGTAGGATAACTTATGCTGGTGGTACTATTAGAACTATATTTCACCTGGGATTTTCTAGTCCGCCTGCACATGAGTGCCTAGGTCCTTGTCCTTGCTCATACAGCCCAGAGCCCTAAATTTTGGGCTTCTTATTTGGAAATTTCATTCTTCAATTTGTCTGCAGCACACCATTAAGCATATCTCTTTAAGTCATTCTGCAGAAGGGTAGAAAATAGATATTAGTCAGGGGACATAATCTGAAGACTATACTTTCATGTTTAAAAAAAAAAAAAGGCAAAAAAGCAAAACTCTCACCATAAACCAGAAAAGATTTCAAAGTAAATAATAAAATTCTTAACTTCTAATTCAGATTAAGAATAGATTAAAATTTTTAGATTGGTTTTTCACACTAGCCTAATTCAGTCAACATAATGTTCACATTTGCTTTTCAAATGCTGGCTTCATATGTTCCCACATGGGCCCTATTCAAAGCTCATGAATTTTCTTAATAAGCAAAGTCTTGCCTAATGAAGCATTATTCTTGTGAATCTTACAATATTCTGTCCCTCCCTCTTCTAATTAATAAGACTTTTCTTCTAAAAAAAATTACAATGCTGTTCACAATGCATTTTTTTTTTTTATGTTTACATGCTACTGTCTGTAGATTTATGCATCCATCGGCACTCCAAAACCTAATCTTGTATTTTAAAAGTCTAAAATCTAGAGCAGGGGTCAATAAACTTATTCTTCAAAGGGCAGTAAATATTTTAGGCTTTGTGCACAGTCTTTGTCACACAACTATTGCCTCTGATATTGCAGTGAGAAAGCAGTCACAGACAATATGGAAACAGATGAATGTGGCTGTGTTCCAATAAAACTTTATTTACAAAAACAGGCAGCATGCTGGATTTGGTCCACAGGCCCCTACTGCCAAATCCTAATCTAGAATATCAATTAACTGGAATGTTATGACAATCTTCTAAAAGTTTAGTAACACATGCCTCTGTCCAATTGGTTTAATAGATTATTTTACTTGTTAATGATTAGTATTTACCACTTTTACAGAGAGTAAATTATTTTCTATTCATACTCATTTCCTTTAGGGTCTTCCTAGTATTTAACTAATTTTTCATAGTTCTGTACTTAGCTAACTAAATGTCAGTATGTCTCTGAAAATGCTTTACAAAATTCACAAATAAAACAAGCATTTACATGTTTACTTTTTCCTTCATTAAAAATTCCCACTAGTTTAGAAAAGTAGGTCTTAACAATGACCACAAAGCTAATCCTTTAGGATAATATATGCTGGCAGTACTATTAAATATATATAGTTCACCTGGAATTTCCTAGTCTACCTATACATGAGTGTCTAGATCCTTGTCCTTGTTCATACAGCCCTGAGTCCTAAACTTTGTTATTAACAGAGATATTCATTTAAGGTATGGCAGCTAGTCTCTAAGATACCCTTCAAGGATCCTCACCTCCTGGTATTCACTCCACTGTAGTCCCCTTCACTGCAGCTTCTGTCTTGGTTTCTTAGATAGCTCACTCTGGACAAAGCCAGATCTTGAGGGCCACATAACCCTGTGGAGGGGCCCACATGGAGAGAAACCAGCTAGCCAGACCCAACTTGCCAGCCATGTGATCCTCCAGCCAAACCTTTCAAACTTTTAGAGACTAAAGCCCCATGGAACTAAAGCTTCATAAGACACCCTGAGACAGAACTGCCCGACCAAGCAGCTCCAGAATTCCTGCACCACAGGAACTGTGATAATAAATGATTATTGTACTAAGTCTAGGGGTGATCTGAGGACACAGCGGATCCTCCTTATCTGATTAGATTATAATTTAGCCTATTTTGTAGACCTTAATGAATATTTTGGTTCATGGCAGCTACAGTTGATAAACAAGCATCTCCTGTCTTGCAATAAGATGAGTTCAGAGGACAAGACTGATTAGCAACAATCAATTAGGCTGCACAGTAGTGATGACTACGAAGCTGTTTGTTCAACAGCATTCAATGTTAACTTGATGCTTCCTGTGTGGAAAGCAGTGTGTCAGGATGTAAAGGTTGTTTGATTTCTCCATACTGGCACATGACCCACAGTAACAGTTACATGCAAAAACAATCCTTACTTTGCCTCCATTGGTGCCCATGTAAATCTCACTGTTGCACAGAGCAGTATTTTTAAATCGTGGTCTAACCCATTAGAAGATAATGAAATGTAGTTAATGAGATGCTTTCTACCACCTCTTTTAAATAATTAAACAGAAGAAACGATACAGGTAATAAAGGGAAAGCATTTTTTTTTATTTCAGTTTTATAGGAAAAAAAATGTTATGTGGATAATACATTTCGTAATAATATATATTTCCTACTGTGGATCCTGGTCAAGGAAGTTTGAAATCAGTGACATGAAGTACCAAATGTTAACATTCTTAGGAACTAACAAGTCGCCACGTTCCCAGTTCTCACCCATCACGTTCTTCTCTTCTGACTTCTCTTCTGCCTGCCTGTTAAACCTGGGTTTCAACCACTTACTTTATTTTCACGTTGAGATTTTATTAAATTTTTTTAAATTTTTTTAAACATTTATTCGTTTTTGAGAGACAGAGCATGAGCAGGGGAGGGGCAGAGAGAGAGAGGGAGACACAGAATCTGAGGCAGGCTTCAGGCTCTGAGCTGTCAGCACAGAGCCCGACATGGGGCTCAAACCCACTAAAGTGTGAGATCATGGACCTCAGCTGAAGTCGGATGCTCAACCGACTGAGCCACTCAGGCACCACATCACGTTGAGATTTTAAAATCTATGTGGAAATTGGCTCTGGCCCAGTTGTTTTCTTCCCCTATCCTCAGTCCTGCCCATTTTGAGAATAGGGAAGTGCCTTCTTCTTGAGAATACCCCTTTTAAAACACACTTAGTGGTTGTCTCAAAAGAGTGAGGCAAGTAATGAGAGGAAGATCATATAGGGAACTTGAAAGGACCCTGAGATCACTGAAATTTCTGACTAAATGAATCATATTCACTTCTCCAACATGGTAGAAATAATTACATATGCTGGACTTACAAGGTTGTTTTTTAGCTCTATAATGCCCCAGAAACAATGGTATTTTCCACTAGTGGACTTTCAGATTGTTATGACTTATATGCAGTATATAAAGTTGTATGCTTTTATAACAAACCTTACAAAGTATCTTGAGTCCAAGAATTATCCCCCAGCTCTCTCTTCTGTAGTGCCTGGCACAGATTTTGCATTAAAATGATAAATGACAAAGCGGCACCTGGGTGGGCTCCGTCGGTTAAGGGTCTGACTTTGGCTCAGGTCATAATCTCACCGTTTTTGAGTTCAAGTCCTGCGTTGGGCTCTGTGCTGACAGCTCAGAGCCTGGTGCCTGTTTCAGATTCTGTGTCTCCCTCTCTCTCTGCCCCTCTCCTGCTCAGATCCTGTCTTTCTCATTCTCAAAAAATAAATAAACATTAAAAAATAATAGAAATAAATGTTTAAAATGATAATGAATATTTTCAAAAAGACATTTTGGTAATCTAAAATAAAAATCCAATCAAGTGATCGTTCATTTGCTTATTTATAATGCTTCAAGAGAAAGGCATTGTTATCAGTAAGGAAGTTTTTGTAGCTTTAAACCAATTATTTCTACCACTGAAAATATAAATACTAATAAACAGAGCTAAACATTTCTTTGAATAAGAGGATTTCAAGATTACTCCAAAATGAGTCCGAATAAGCAAAAGGTCAGGATGATGATACTACTGCACATAGATGGCTGTTTTTCTACCAAAAAGGCACAATGAAGCTTAAGAGAAACAATGGAAAGATGATACTAAGATTCAGCTGATTAGTAACTTCTAAAAAACAAGCCACAAGGAGGAAATGGGGAATCAACATGCTGTAGCCAGACCTCAACATTTAATAAGGAAATGGACTGATGTCTTTGGAAAAGCACAGAAAAGTAAGTAATCAAATTCCTCTAGAATGAGATCAAGAAACGAAAGGGCGGGGGGGGGGCATTAAATCACAAAAAGTTCTAATAAAAAAAAAAATTCTTTTCCAAAGTTCTTTTCCTAAGCCACATTCCGATTTTTATTAATTATTCAAAAAGCGGTTGTTTTTCATGCCAATAGAATTTTAGCACAGTTATGTCATCCTCATCCTATCCCCAGTCTAAACAAGACTTAAGAACATGTCTTACAGTCTGTCCTTTGGCCTAAATTGCAGAATGTGTTGGCATTTGCCAAATCTACTTTTCTAACCCAAATGCCTGCCTGGAATCTCTACTAGGTTTTCCCACAACCATTTCAAACTCACCCTACCAGGAAACAAATTTCTTCTGGCCTCCATCCTTCAATCCACAACTCCTCCCTAACTTGCCACCTTGCCCTGCTCCCAAAAAGAATAAACCATTTCTCTCATTTCAAAACATGGAGTTTCCAAACCAGCTGCCTAAGTCACAAAGCTGGAAATTATTCTTCCCATGTAATCCACCAGATGCTGTGTGCTTGGCCTCCAAAATTTCTCCCCCAATTAATCTACTTTCCTGTAACTCTGCTGATGCTGCCCTTAATTCATGCAGCACCTTTTCCCATTGGGACAAATGCAGTAGCTTCTTCACTATTCTTTTTCTATTTAAGGTTGCATCATTTAATTCTCCACCAGGCAGCCAAAGTCATATACAAGACGGCACTCTCCTATATAAAACTGTCACAGTTTCCCACGGCATCTGAAATAAAGTGCTAAGACCGTAACTGGGCTACAAGGCCCTGCACTGTGGCCGCTGGCCCTGTCTCCAGCTGCAGATGGGGAGGCTCCCCTCACTCCTGCAAGGAATCCAGATGCTTTCAGACTCTGTGGATTTTTACAGCCCACGAGGTTCTTTCCCAGCAAACTAACTCCCCATACTTATCTGTCAGGTCTCAGCTTAAGTACTTAAAAACACACGTATATATTGGGGTGCCTGGGTGGCTCAGTTGGTTGAGCATCTGACTTCGGTTCAGGTCATGATCTCACAGTTCGTGAGTTCAAGCCCTGTATCGGGCTCTGTGCTGACAGTTCAGAGCATGGAGCCTGTTTCTGGGTCTCCCTCTCTCTCTGCCCTTCCCCCACTCACACTCTCTCTCTCTCTCTCAAAAATAAACATTAAAATATATATACACCTATATATTTACCTGTGTGGTTATTAGCCTAATGTCCATCCATCTCTCCTCTGTGCTGACGCTGCTCAGCTGACAGTGACAGTGTCTATTTTGTTCTTCAACACTGACCCCAGAAACTACCATAGGCTTTGGTATATAATACAAGCCCAATAAATATTTGTTCAGTGAAGGGAGTTTCCTTTAAATTCATCTCACCACTAAGATTGCATAATACATAAAATTTTATATGTAAAATTTTATATAAAATTTTTATTCAATGTTCACAGGATAAGAAATGAATAAACTCTTAAGAATACTGTCAGTGAAAAATAATCTCAACATATAAAGTACTATAAATCTATCCATTTGCCTTTTGGGATTACATTAATTTAATGAGTCAAATCTTCAAAATAAGGCCTTAAAGATAAACAAGCATTACAGGCTATTATAGTTATGCCATGGAAATATTTACTCTAGGTTGGCTATTACCAGAAGCATTAATAAACTGCAGAGCCAGGGACATCATTTCTAATATGATTTGTTCCCTAAATGGTACTGAAATGATTAGATGAAAAACAGATCAATTTTAATATTTTAAATTGTTTATATCCTCCTACGTTTTTCTTTCTTATACATTCACAATGCTGGAAGTATCACTGTTATATTTCCAAAATGAACATACTAACCTGAAAACAGATATGATTTATGAAAAGGATGTATTAAGACAGAAAACAGAGAAGGAAAATAACTTGGGGGAAACGCAGCTGAGAGGAGTGACTTTAATTTTCCTTACTAATTTTATTTCACAGTCCTGATGTTCTTAATACTAAAGTAAAATTCTGGTTTAAACACTTTACTCTCAGTTCTGTTCATATCTGTTATTAACCTAGCAATGTTTAAACCTGCACATGCATGAAGTGGCCACATTCTCCTTACCCCTCAATCAACTCTATTATTCCCATTATTCATCATGACACTGATGAGAGTAACAGTGTCAGGTTGTAGACCCAAAACGGTGCTCTCTGCTCAAATTTAAAATATGTAAGTAATTTGACAAAGAAATCTTTGAAAAACAGGCAGTAATTTCTATGATGCTTGGTCAGCCATCACTAAGCACTCTCTCTGCAATAGTATTTCTCACCATTGAATGACACAGAAACATAAATAAATAGATCACATTAAAAAAATTAAAATGTCCCAGTCTCACTTTTATAAAAGCATGTTCTCATAAAACTCATTTCTCTTACCATTCTTTTCCTATTTCCCATTTAAAAGTACAGCTTGGGAACACTGAAAACGTAACGCCATTCTCCCAGGGGAATGAAGAATGGAAAATTAAGGTGAAGATGAGCTGGTCTGATTTTTCAACCCCATATTTCACTCTAAAATACTTCCATCTGAAGATTTACTTGTGTCTTCTTCACACAGGCCCAAAGCCATTGACCGATGCTTACAACAGGGCTACAATACGTGGTAGCCAGCGTACAAGGTGGTCCCCAGTGATTCCCACCTCCTGGTACTCAGGCCCTTACGCAGGTATCTTGCACATGAAACACACCCGACTGGGAGATACAACAGGATATTGCACAAGTGACAAAAGCTTGACTGCTAAGGACAGGTCACTGAAAACACTGGCTTCCCTCTTGCTCTGTCTTCACTCACTCACTCTGGGTAAAGCCAACCAGGATCAACTTGGAAGCAGATCCACCAGCCCCAGTGAAGCCTTCAGGTGACTGCAGCTCTGACCAACATCTTGGCCACAATCTCTTAAAAGACGCTTCGCCACAAGTGCCCAGTCAAGTCACTTCCATAATTCCCGACCCAGAAACTCTGAAATTAAGTGTTTGTTGTTTGAAGGCTAAGTTTTGAAGCAACAAGAGACTAAAACACAATACTTCCTCATTTTTCATCCATCACAGTTACAACCAATTTGAAGCTCAGCAGGCCTAGAAATGTTATACGTAGATAGGAAAACACTTTGTAACCTAAATGCGGCATCCCCAAAGTCATGAAAGCATGCTTTTGGAATTCCATTTATAAGACCTCAAAAATGTTAACTACTGCTACCACACCAGACAGGGACTGTCATACAGAAGATGCTCATTACATGCTTAATAAATCAGTGAACCCATAAATGATACAGGAATAAAAGAAACAAATGATACCAAGGCTAGTAAGATTCACAGCACATATCTTTATTACTTGTTTGCAATGTTTCTTTCAACCACCAGAGGGCAGGAACTGCACACTGTTCTTTGGACTTCCTACAACTTAACATAAAGCATTTACTAGTAATAAAACAAAAATTCTCCACAAATGAGAGGAGAGAAAGGGAGGATGCTTGTTCATAAATTGTAAGAGATTAAGTCTTACTAAGATGCCCAAAAAAGCTTCCTGGAGTATAAGCTGAGTTAGAATATAGGATATCATATATTAATATCAATTAGTACTAATTCATGTATTTCATAATTCAATACTAACTCATTAAGGATATTCTGTAAGGGAATAAAGCAAAAAAGCACAGAGGCTGAAAACATCATGCCAATTTCAAGAAACACATGACCAGAGCGCTGGGAGTGTGGACTGGGATTCAAACTCAAGCTAAACTTCTTACTCTTGCTCCGTTTGTCCTACCTAATTAGAAATTAGCTGGGGTTTTTTGTTGGTTTTTTTTTTTCTTCCCCTGAAATGTCTGTTTCTACAGGAAACAGTAAATTTAGTATGTTAAATTCAGGCACATTCTCAAAGTAACCACGGGTAATTGTAACTCCACCTTTTTGCTCTGTATAACCAAAACAAGCTTGATTGTGTACCTAGCAGGAGCTACATCCAATGCAGGTACAGCACCCAGAAAGAAATAATCACCCTCTCTGTGGCCAGACTCATTAACTCATACCTATTAGGTTACCACAGATGTCACAATGCTCTCTGAAATCTTATTATCATAGCAAGTACTTTCCAACTGCCTTATTATTTTTAATGTTGCCTTGCAGCAAATCATTGTTATTGAATTGTATTTTAAAATATCCATCATTTTGTATTGAATTGGAAGCTTACTTCTAATAACAAAATCATTTTCACTTTTCTTCAAGTTACTTAAGTTAGCTAGGGTCAGGGATGACTTCATATTTGAATTTTATGAGGCCTTTGGTGAATTATGTTGCTTTTATGGTTTATGGTCTGATTCCTAAATCTAAGAATTATGGTTGGCAAGAATATTTATAAGAGGAGAGAGACAGATAATGAATAAAATGGAATCTCAACATTTCACAAAGGATATCCTTGCTGAAAGAAGCTGGAGGAGATAAATGGGTTAACTCTTGATTAATCCAAGAGGCATTAATAAAAATATCCCATCCACTCAACTGTAATAAATAACAAGATGTTAAATGTATGTAATAAAGATCAAATTGTCCCATGGATGACCATTAATTAGTTAATGATAACAATACTGGCTCTGGATTTATAGAGAAAATCTTGTTGGTACTAATGTTAAGCAGAATAAAGCTGAGGCATTTAATTTGGTTCAGTGGGCCTCTACAGATCTGTAAACCCCTGATCCTTTGCATACTTTAAAATACATAAGCACATAGGCATTCTTTAGGAGAATGAAATTCTTCTCTCACCCTAAAATGACAGAAAATCAAATTCAAAATAGCTTAAGCAAAGGAAGTGAATTCACTGATTCAAATAATTGAAAAATCCAGAAGTAGATCCAGTGACTCAACTCACAATAAAGGTGTGTATCTGTCTCAGCTCCTTCCCTCCCTCTTCACCCCCTCTCTGTCTCAGAGATACTCATCCCAGGAGGGCAGCTCTAGGCTTACACCTTTACAGCTTCAATCCAACAAAAGAGATTCTCTTCCTCCAGAGCTTAAGGAAAGTCCCAGGATCAAGTCACACTGGCCCAGTTACATCCTGTGCACACCCTTGAGGTCAGGTCTGCAACAAATACTTACCCCTAAGACCAGGCCTGACAGAGAGGAAAGGAAGGAGTTACTATCCAAGGAAAATATGGATTAGATTCTCGGAAGGAAGGAAGGAAGGAAGGAAGGACGAATGATGGGCAGGGAACAAAATAAATGTAAGTCATCTATGTATATCCACTTGCACAGAGGTCCCTGAATGCTTCTTCGAAGTTAAGAACCAGTATAAAAAAGGTTTAAGAAAGAAGGGGTACACCTCTAACATGTTACCGTAAACCGAACACAGCACCACATTGCTCATAATTAAGTAACGGATACCCTAATCAAATCTAGTGCCTCACTTGGCTTCCTCAATTTAGAAGCACTGCCATTTCCTTCCACTGACCCCATATTTATCTTTTCTTAAAGTGGTGTTCTGTCTTCTGACTTTGGCTTCCAGGATATACATGACTCAGGTTCCATGAACTCTCTTTTTCAGGCATTCATTCCCCAGCTTCCTCCCCTCTTTTTCTACCTCATTCTATCACTATTCCATCTTATCTGTCACTTTCCTTCAAACGAGTCTCAAGTATTCATCTCCAGACCAAGAAAACACTTCCACTCCCACATATCTAAAAACCAAATATATTACCTCAAAAGCCTAGGTGCCACACCCCAAATATTCAAAACAGACATCTTCTCTTCGACAAAACCAGCCCTTCTTCCCTCTCAGTTATCTATCTGAGAAATAACCTGATCACTTGTGCTTCGGGATTCAGCTCAGACCTTACATCTTCTATGAAGGCTTCCCTCCCCTCTCCAATCCAGGCTGGGCTAAGTGCCCACTGCCCACTGTCACAGTACTCATGCCATTTCAGTGATGCCTGGTTCACTTCCTGAGTTCTTACGCTAGACTACATACTCAGTAGCAAGGACACAGCTGAGTCTTACATCTGCATCCAATATGCTGAGCCAAGTGGCTGGCACATAGAAGGTTCCTAATGAATGTTTAATGGAAAAGGGAGGGGGGGAATTTAATTCTCATTAAAGATCTAGAAGTTTAAAATATTTACTACGTGCTAAAAAGGACTGTCAGGAAAAAAGATTTGTTTGATTTACCATATGAGCAGACTGTGTCTTGGTAAGTAAGGTCTAGCCAACAAGACTGCTACCAAAATTTATAAAATAAAAGTCAGGGACCAGAATTAAAGTGAAAAATCACCACTCTCTTCTTTCCTTTTTTTAAAGCAAGCCCCGAGGTTAAAAAAAGAGGGAACAATGGTGGACATTAAACACTAGGAAACTCTTCTTTCTCTCCAATGGACTTTAATAACAACACCCGTCAATGGGCACCAGATGTGCTTGCTCTTGAGACCTTCAATCTGTCCTCTCAGGGATCAAGCGTCCTAGCCGCCATTCCCTGCTTGACACACCAAGAGATGGCTTTTTGAGACAGAGCTGACTGGAAACGACTCAATCCTTTTATCAAAAAGCCTTTGCTTCTTGGGGATATTCCTCCTAACTTTAAAGAGTCTTTAATCCTTATGACCTGAATTTCAGTCTGAGAATTCATTATTTACTGGTTTCTAGGACACTGACCACATTACTTAAGGTCTCAATTAAGAGATTAGCGATCTAATTAATCCGAATGTCTAAATTTCCACATCTTTAAAATGGGAATTAAAAAGCTGCCCCACACAGCTGTTAACGAGAGTACACGAAGGAGCAGGAAAAGCACCTGAGGCACAGGTGGGCTTGTAAGCGAGGTTATGACGACAGTGGTTACAGCTACTCCCTGTTGTTCATAAAGGCCACGAAGGTTTGCTGGCTTCCTGACCTGAGACGTCTTCCAGGTCACTTGATAGCAGCTGTCTTTAACCCGCTGCAGGCAGGTATTATTCAAACTCCTCTTGTTAATACATATATTTTAAAAGTATTTCATTCCTTCTCCTGATTCCTAAAGTTGTGTAAAATTTTACACATGCTCTCATCTCACACTTACTGGTTCCCCCTTTGAATTTCCTTCAGTTCAATCAAGTTTTCATGACATACTGTCATTTTTTTTTAAGACTTTAATAAGCAACAGCTGGTTCTCTGTTTCATTGCTATGCACAAACTTAATTTATAAACCTCAACATTATTCTCTCCTTAGTTTTCTCCTTGGATTATTCACATCGACACCACCTAGCTGCAGTCTGTATTTAGTACCATTACCTATAACCTTGGAAAGCTTGTGCTACTCAACCTAGCCCCTGAGACAGCAATCACTGCAAATAAAAAAGTTACACATACCATATTTCTGATATTTTATTTATAGGTGTCAGATTGCAGTCATTTTCATTTATGTATTTGGGGTTTTGTCTGTTTGAAGACAAAATGCTTCTGATATTTTATTTCCTTTCCATACTTCTGAATGACTTTAGTGGAGATGCGAAGTGACACTGATTCACTACCACATGAGCACTGGAAATTTGGTGAGGAGGAGAGGAGAGTCTAGTCAATGCCACTTCATCATGCCATGAACAAATGGAGTACTAAAATTAGATTAAAAGTATATTCCAACTTCTATTATTAATTATGAGCAAAACCACAAAACACTTGGACATTTACTTTCTTAAAATTACTTTGTTACACAGAAATTTTGTCATTTAAGTTTCCAAATATAAAAACTTTGCAAGAAACTGAAGCTTTTCCCTTTGGGGAAAGATCAACCTATAAGAATAAACACAATCAAAACATTAAAAATGTCAAAACTATTTCTCTCACTGGCAATAACAACAGAAAGTAAGTAACAGCTTGCATGGGGAAAAACAAATCTGCTTCACAGTTCAAACTTCACAAATGTAAAGAAAAAGTGCCCTCATCTGGCCAAACAAAAAACTTAACATTCTAGACGTACATACTAAAACTCTTGCTCGAGCATAATTTTCAAGGCTTTAATTGGTATAGAAATAAATCTGAAGGTTTAAAAAAATAAGCAGCAAATCCAACAGTATAACCTTTTTTGCTGTCTTCTACAAATGTAACTATTTGCTATTTAACTATTTAACAATAAAATATAAAGCAAATTATACAATACATAGTCTCTTCCCAACCAGATATATTAGAAATATAGTAGGAAGAGCATACATTGCTACTGGTCCCCTTACTTGTAAACCATTAACTATAAAATGGCATAAATAACCACATAGCCTAATGACAAGGGTGATTTATGAATATCATATGCTATTATCTGGAAAAAATCTCTTGGTAAAACTTTCAAGAATTTTTCTTCCTGAGTACTTTTAAAAATGAATGTGCCATTTAAAATTAAATATTGGTAAATCACTTATATTCTCAGCTGACATCTCTGCCAAACAGACCCAGTAGAGCCCTGACTGGAAATAAAATTTTCAGCAGTGCTGTGACACTAATATTACAATTGAAGTGCGAGGGATGAGTAATCCTACCATTAACAGTAATGATGATGAGGCAATACTAATATTAGAAATCACTCAAAAGTTCACTATTTGCCAGGCCCTGTAGGAGGTAGGCAGAATGCCCCCCCGCCTCCAAGAAGTCCGTGTCCTAATCCCCAGAACCTGTGATTACGTTACCTTACTACCTCACACGGCAAAAGGGACTCTGCAGATGTGGTTGAAATGGGGGAGGTAAGGCAGACTGTTCTGCATTATCTGGGTGGCCTGATGTAATCGCAAGGGTCCTTATAAAAGTGGAAGAGGGAGGCAGGAGAGTCAGGGGGAGGTGTAACCATGGAAAAAGGGATGGTGATGCAACATTGCTGGCTTTAAAGATGGAGAAAGGAGATCATGAACCAAGAATATGAACAGCCTCTAGAAGCGCAAAAGCATGCAAATAGATTCTACCCTACGAGCCTCTGGAAAGGGACAGCCCTGCCAACACCTTAACTTTGGCCCAGTGAGTCCTGGGTCGGACGCTTGACCTACAGAACTGCCAGGTAACGAAACTGTGTCGTAAGCCACAAAGTTACGGTAACTTAACAGCTAATACATGGCGCTAAACTCAGTTACTCCTCATACAGCGAGACAGATACTACTGGACTTGGGCATACCCATCTGCCATCAGTGTCACGCAAGGATGATGCCCACCTCTTAGATCACTGCCTTCAACCTGTAAACATGACACCATTGCTCTTTGGTACTGAAAGTGTTCCGTTCATTTCTCCTACCCTCGCACCCAATGAGATCTTCCAGTTACTGCTGTTTCAAACTACCCCATCATTCTCCTTGTTCAACCAATCTTTGGATCATTGTATCTTTTATGTATTTTCTACTTTCCACATCCACTGGGCCATGCTGAAGTAGGACAAATCACTTGAATAAAAACATTCTAACTCACTCCCTATTATCAGTTCCAGTCATGTAATGTCCCACTTGAAGGCTTTCAATAGCTTTCCAGTATATAATCAAGTAAAACCGAAGTTCTTTTAGGAGTCTGACTTCAGGAATCCTTTCGGGATTTCAAAAGGATCCCATCTTATCTTTCCATCTTCTTCTACTGCTTCCCACATACTATAAGATACATCCAAATATAGTCTGCAGGCCCATATTTTGGCTCTCACTTCCACATCCTTTGTTGTGTTGTGATGTTTATCCAGAATGTTTGTCTATAGCACACCAGCCACAAAGCCCTATAGCATTTTGCTTATACCGCTCATTAGTCCCTACCTTGTCCAGCCCCATTTGGCTTCAGACACTAACAACCCAGTTAGGCTAAAGGAAGTGGTATACCCTTGTTATCTCTTAGGCTAGACATCCTGGGTCCTAATCCAAGCACCACCACTTTCTAGCTTTGTGATCTGGGCCATTTATTTCACGTCACTGGTCTAGGTTTCTTTACCTGGAAAATGTAAAAAATAATAGTACCCCCCTCATATGGTCATTTCAAGAATTGAATAGATAACTACCTGTAGCTGGCATATAGATGTTTAATTTTTACTACAGTTCCCCTAGAGAAGTACCTTCTTCCTTCAATCTTAGTCTACTTGGCTGGTATACACATGATGTATCTAATCGTCACCTTCCCTTCTCCCAGAAGGCTGGATCTTGTGATCTGCCCCACAGTGTCCAGCCTCTACTTCCACGAGACAGATCACAATTCCCAATCCCCAGTACTACAGTACGGAAATCAGCATGAATCAGTACCTCCTTTCACCACCTTTCCCCTTTTCCCTCTTGACCAATCCCCCATTCCCAGATCAGACACTTACATTATTTTCTTAAGCACAGGTTTACTCTATCAGTTTAGCTACTGTGACTTTAATAGCTGGCTGCCTTAGCTCCGTAGATGAGTTAGTCCTTGCAGCACTGGCTTCTCCAGCAAACCTCTTTTCCTATTATTGCATCAATGAAAAAGGTCAACCTGCTGTTATTGTTGTTATTGGTATATGTCTTACTCACCTATACAATTAGAGGTTTCTTGAGAGCAAAGACTATGGAATAATAATCTTTGAATTTCCCAGACCTAAACACATTTTTATTTTTGATTAAGCTGACAGATGAAATGAGTCACATGTGACTCACAGTTGAGTACCAATCAGCAAAAATAGCTTTCTGTTTACCACCCATTCCCCAACCACTGGTACTAAAATACAAACACTCACAAATTTATCCTTGCCTAGAATTACGAGTTTTATTTTTTATTATTATTTAAAAGTTTAAAATGTTTTTATTTGAGAGAGAGAGAGAGAGAGAGAGAGAGAACGAGAGCATGTGAACAGGGAAGAGGGGCAGAGGGGGAGTGAGAATCTCAAGCCCAATGCAAGGCTCAATCCCACGACCCTGGGATCATGACCTGAGCCGAAATCAAGGGTCAGACACCTAACCAACTGAGCCACCCAAATGAGTTCTTAAGTGACTGATACCACTATAGTTTCCTCAGGTTTTCGTGACATATCTTTACATTACCTTACCTTAGTTATTTTAATGTACTAAAGTGTGTTCCATACAAAGCTTTTTGAAATTATTTAAAAATACTGTAATAATAATCAATATAGGCACATTAGTGCTTTTCAGTAACACTTATTATACTTAGTATACCATAAGCTTTCAGAGCCTATACTTCAATACTATGAAATTATGCTGCATTCAACAAGAGACTTCAAATATTTTTTAAAAATAACAGATACTGTTGTTCTGCTTCATTTATTCACATGCTTCTCCTTTAATCTGAGCTTAGTGCTAAATTTAACTTGCTTGATACTCTAAGTCAAGTTCAAGTGTAACTCATGCCAATATCGGTCTGTGGCTATTAAATATTCTATCATCCTTACAATAAAATAAAATAAAATCTCAAAAAAATATTCTATCATCTTCTATTTTCTTATGTTTACTTCAGGCCATCTCAAGTAAATAACAAAATTTTCTTACAGGGAGGTGCTCATTTTAATCTGACATTTTCCAAAGTATTAAAGAAGTAAAATTGATCTGTTTCTTTTTACGGTTACTACAAGACACCTACAAGATTTAACTCTCTGCCTTTCCATGTGAAATATACAAAACTTTACAAAACAGTGTGGTTCAGAACCCTGACTGTACGCTATAAATCTGTGGAGATATTTAAAAATAGATCCCCCGGTCCCAAGCTAGCAGGCTCTGATTTGGTTAATCTCTGGTAAGCCCAAGTTTGAATGTTGTTGCTGATGATTTTAGAGGACCCACAGTGAATAAGAAGCACAGCCCAAGGAATCCTTCCTTCCCTAAGAGAAAACGTTGTATGTCAAAGATCTATGTAAGACATATGTAGGTACAGATTTAAAATATGTATGTGTCATCTATAATCAGTCACCTAATTGAAATAACTTACATAACCAACATATTAAGTTTTTTTTCTTAATTTGAGAGAAAGGGGTGGGGGAGAGAGGTAGAAGGGGAGACGGGGAGAGAGAGGGGGGCAGAGAGAGACAGAGAGAGAGGGGGGGAGAGGGAGGATGAGAATCTCAAACAGGCTCCACGTTCAGCACTGAGCCAGATGCAGGAGTTGATCCCACAATGCTTGGATCACAACCAGAGCCGAAATCAAGAGTCAGATGCTCCACTGACTGAGCCACCCAGGCACCCCACTAACATATTTTAAATCATCATTGTACTGCCTAGGTCTTTGAAAATATAATTGCAATAATCACTGTAAATTTTTTTCTCCCAAACGATCAGTCCTTATCTTGGTGATTTTCTAAAATAATCTTTCAGGTATAAATTTTTTTGTACATCAAAATAACAGAGTATATTCTAAATACCTTTAATCCTCAGTATCTGACCAAATCATTCCCTATCCGCTTGCTATCAATTTAAAGTTCACTTTCTGGATTAGTTTACAAAACAAATCCCCCTGTGTTTCATTATTATTTTTTGCATGTGGAGCACCCCAGATTTAATGCCTTAGCCCTGAGAATAACTCCCCCCTCTTGGGCTGATGGAGGAGTTTTCTGCTGGGCCTGCAAAACAGTCTTGAGAATGAAAATGCCCTTGATGACTGTCAAATGACCTAGTCTTTCAGAGTAAAATTTAAATCCCAATGGTGATTTAAAGTCTATATTCAGCTGTTAAGCTCTTTTGGACTCAAACAGCAGACACACATAATAAATCTCAGAGCTGACAGTTTGAGATTTGCTTACTACCTTTGGCACTTCTAAGCTCTAGAAAAAAAAAAAAAAATTCATCGGCATAACTGTACTCTGATACAAAGCCTAAAACCAAGTATAACATCAACTAGATGGGGGAAGAAGGAGGCTGAGAGACTTTTGCTTAAATACATGCCATGTTTTCATATAAATTTTTCAAGTACATTCTACCTCATTTGAATTATATTTTTCTGTATCTCCTGCAAAAAAAAAAAAATATATATATATATATATATATATATATATATACATATATATACACACTATTTTTTTCCAAATAAGAGGCTGAATTTCAACACCCCTGAAATTAACTTGCCTGTTACTACTTCAACAGGCCCATCCCTCCCCCATACACCAGGGAAAAACCTATATCCTGAAAAATCTATATTTAACTAACCCTTCATTCATTTGCAATGCCAATTGTTTTCCAGATTCCCATCCAGTCTTTAGCAGATGCATAAAGTTATAAAATCATGATCACAGCTGTGTATCAGAATTGTTTCTTCTGTTTCAATATAAATATTGTTAAGAAGAGGCCTTTAATAATAACGCAGGATATAAAAAAAAGAAAGGCATTCAAGAACAATTATACAAAACAGTCAATTTCATATCTTAAAAAATTTTATCCAAAAAACTGATTTCCCAGTGCCAAGGAATTAAATGTCTTCCTTTTAAAATGCAGTGTAATCATCAGAGTCCTAAAAATCTCTGAAGGAGGCAATATGTGCCTGTAATTAAAAATTTCCCTCCTCCTAAGTATTTGGTTTCTATTCCAAGTAAGATATGTAAGATATATGCAGATTTCTAGATTTCAACTAGATTAACATGTACCACCACCAACCACTATAAATAATTTTTCCTTTTTTAAAAAAGTCATTAATTTTAGCCCATTTTAGCCCATACCTCCTCCATAAAGATGAAGAAACTAACAACCAGTTGGGCAGATGCCATGTGATTCTGCAGTGCAAGGGAGGAGTTAGTTACCACCTTCTGCACTGGATGGGGCTACATCAACCCCAGATCCCTCTATCTCTCCAAAGAGAAGTGAGCAGTCTCCAAAAGCTACTGATTATTACCATACCACCTTTGTACAACATCATCACAATTTACTTCATTACATGGACTTTGTAACTTCAATCATGAAAATTAAGAATAAAATTAACTACCCACTTGGAGAATGTGCTTAAGCATTCTACTACATGTCACGCTTCACAGAAACCACACTGTCGCAGTCTGTTTCTCCAGGTCCGGATTTCCTTGTTTTTCTATAAATTGAGTATGCTGGCCTAGTGTTAAATAATCCCCAAATATGTTACTGTCTTCTACTAATGATGGGATCAGTTTGACGTTTCAGCTATTTCTGCTGCACTGACTTGGGAATAATGACTTCTGAACAAAATGTAACAACTGAAAATCGAACCAATTTCTGTTACACTTTTATAAATACCAGGTTTGCTAGCAGTGCTTCCTCAAGTCTCTTCATGTCACAGGCACATAAAGTAAATGATAATACTTGGGCAGCACACTGGAGGCTGCCAGAGGTGGATGTAGGGGAGTTCAATGGCTCCTGAAACCTCATCATGGCTGTGTGCCATAGCTGTGCTAGAGTAGGAGGTGATGACACAATCACAGACTCAACTGCTGTAATAAATGACATGCTCACTTTCAAACAGAGCCTGTATTTCCAGGGTTAACTCACAAAGCTATGCAATTACTCACACACAAACAGATCACCAGCACTGGCTAACTCACTGAAAATTAACAATGGCAGCAAAATATTCCAAGCACTGGAAAGAGAAATCAAGCATTCTCTTCCTGAGAAACATCATGGAGCTCTGAGTGTATTGATTAGCCAGAGTGGGAGATGAAGGGCCTGGGTACTGGGATTTCAAAACAAAGCTGATCTACAGGACAAGTGTCTAATTCCCCTCACCCATAGTTTCCTTTTCTATCAAATAGAGCCAGGATCATCTTCCTTATTGGGTTTCTCTGAGGATTAGAGATAAGAAACTTGGTTTCTACCAAGCATATCTGGTACTCAAAATACACTCAAAAAGCATTACTGTAGCCACTGGTACTATTTTGTGTGCTTTATCATTTACTTAACTATAACTTATGTATCTTTTTACAAGTACCTTCCCAGTATCTGTGTTCCATATTTTTAAAGGCCACATAATATTCTACCTTGTAATCTCATGGTTTAGTCAACACGAGTCAACTGCTGGAGATTTGTATTACAATCATTTTCTACTAATATGAAAACTTTTTATTTCCTTAGCATCTAGATCCAGAAATGGAACTACAGAGTCAAAGAATATGATTATCTTTATGGCTTTTGGTAAACATATTTCTTAGAGATCTATCTTCCTAAATGAAGACTTGGGTGTAGAGTTTGAGTTGGGTTGAATCTGATTGATTTTGAAAATCTGCTAGTTCTAGCTCAATCACTTTAACTAAATCTTAGAACTAACCATGCTTTTTTAAAAGAGAAATTAAATTATAAAGAAATCAAGAGCAAGCTTTTCAAAATTACTTAAAAATAAGAGACGATTTCCTCAGTTACAAAGCAAAATCATTTTAACAATGAACACACTTACTGTTTTAAAACTTTTAAACAAAAACAACATATATACAACATAGACTGTGTATATATCTTTCTTCACAAAATACAGACAGATTTAAAGTGAAAATGAAAGCCTCCTCTGCTCCATCCTTGATATTTCTTACCAAAACTCAATAAAATCCAAGTCATTAACATTTTCATTTGTATCCTACTAGAATCTCTACACAGAAAAAGCTTAAATATGTAGATCTTTATTAGTACAAAACTGTAAAACTTGATTTTTTTCCCTCTTAGTAAACCTTGATTTCAACACATTCAGATCTACTGCTACATATATTTTTTATTGCTCTATAATTTAGATAACTAGTTCATTATTAAATGATACTTGAGCGATTATCAGTTTTCACTGGGTTTTTTATGTGTGCGTATAAAACAAAACTTCAACAAGTTGTACATACATCACTATAATATAGATGAAAATTCAACCTCATATTAATTAATACTATGATATTTGTAGGACAAGGTTGCAGTTATAGACCTGATGAGACAAAAGGGTATGAGCATTTTATATTTCACTATTTTCACCACGTTACATTCTTATCAGTAGTAAAAGAGAGTAACTATTTCCCTCTACCTTCACTAGTGGGAGGTATTACCACACTTGAAACTTTGCCAAGCCCCTAAGCAAATAAGAGATCTCATTCTAGCTGGCTTTTTTGCTTTTAAGTGTCTTTCTGTATTTCCTTTAGTGTGAGCTGACTTTCCTTGTTCCCATCTTTTATTCATTTTCTACTAGCTTGCTCATTATTTTCTTCCTGGGAATCGTATGTTTTTATTTAATTAACTTAGTTAAAATTTTTGAGTTTCATTCATATTTGATCTAAAATGTTAACTTGAGGGGCACCTGGGTGGCTCAGTTGGTTAAGCGTCTGACTCTTGATTTTTGGCTCAGGTCACGATCTCAAGGTTTGTGGGTTTGAGCCCTGCCTCAGGCTCTGCCCTTCCAGAACAGAGCCTGCTTGGGATTCTGTCTCCCCCTTTCCCTACCTCTTCCTCTCCCCCACTCGCTCTCTGTCTCTCTCTCTCAAAATAAACATTTTTTTAAAAATAAAGTTTCACTTAAAAAAAAAATAATGATACAATGTAACCTTAAAAGCAATTAGGGAGTTTGACATTGACCTCATCAATATACTCTGTGTCTATAATCCTGGCACATCTTTTCCATTATTCTTTAATTTTTTTTCACACCCTTTGCTTTTATGTTTTTCCTTAAATTTTTAAATTTGAGGATAGTTGACATGATGTTACATTAGTTTCAGGTGTACAACACAGGGATTCAACATCTCTATACATTATGATATGCTCACCTCAAGTGTAGCTACCATCTGTCAACATATAACACTATTAAAATATCATTGACTATAGGGCATCAAATATTTTAAAATATTTCTAATATTCAACATTATGCAATAAAAGTTACAAAAATAAATCTGAAACCTGGCTGTAGTTTCCTTGTTATCTGAATCACTTATGAATACTTTCTTGTCCAGTGGAGATGAATGCATGTATATTTGTTTTTATATTAAGCATAAATCTATTGTAAACATCAATAGATATGGAAGGAGCAAACAAGAATATAGCATCATGCAGGTAAAAGGTTAAGAGGCCAGGGTCATCTAATTCTGGTCTCAACTCTGCCACAATAAGCTGAATGATCCATCAAAATATTAGCCCTTCAATCGATAAGATGAAAAAGTTGGGCAAAATGATCCCTAAGATTGCTTCCTGGCATAAATCCTATGAGTCTAAGAGGTTTCAACATTTTTCTTAGCACTTTGAAGAACTTACAGTAGGACGTAATGAAATAACTTGATTATTATACTGTAAAAATATAAATGATAAATATAATCAAAGAGTCTATTTTTTAAAAATAAAACTAAACAATAATATAACAAGATTATCAACATGGTAATATCCAGGTTTCTGAAGACATTTGATTTTCTAAGTCCTCAATATAGGAATAAAATACAAACCTACTTAAGGGCCCACTGCTATTAAAAGCTTCTTTTTGTTGGAATAATATCATGCCACTTATTGGCATTTATGCTATATTAATTTTTCAACTCTTGCTTTATTTGATTATTTTTTATTTATTTATTTATTTATTTATTTTTTTAATTTTATTTTATTTTTTTTTATTTTTGGGACAGAGAGAGACAGAGCATGAACGGGGGAGGGGCAGAGAGAGAGGGAGACACAGAATCGGAAACAGGCTCCAGGCTCTGAGCCGTCAGCCCAGAGCCTGACGCGGGGCTCGAACTCACGGACCGCGAGATCGTGACCTGGCTGAAGTCGGACGCTTAACCGACTGCGCCACCCAGGCGCCCCTATTTGATTATTTTTTAAATGTTTTATTTATTTTTGAGAGCAAGAGAGACAGAGCATGAGCAGGGGAGGGGCAGAGAGAGAAGGAGACACAGAATCCGAAGCAGACTCCAGGCTCTGAGCTGTCAGCATAGAGTCTGACATGGGGCTCGAACTCATGGACTGCAAGATCGTGGCCTGAACTGAAGTCAGATGCTTAACTGACTGAGCCACCCAAGGGGCCCCTATTTATTTTTTAAAGTTTATTTATTTTGAGAGAGGGAGGGAAGAGGAGAGAAAGAAAGAGAACCAGTGGAGGAGGGGCAAAGAAAGAGATGGGGACAGAGGATTCAAAGCAGGCTCATGCTGACAGCAGTGAGCCCAATGCAGGCTCAAACTCACAAACTGTGAGATCATGATCTGGGACGAAGTCAGTCGCTTAATCGACTGAGCCACACAGGTTTCCCTCAACTCTTGCTTTAAATGAGATATATCTGTAAATCAAATTAGACTTGTATTCAAGTTTACATCCCTGAGCTCCCACCCATAAAGTCAGCTGAGATTTCTGATCAAGCCTTCGTGTTTATATTCAAGAAATTATAAAACCAAGTCACCTTTCTACCATTTGAAGAATTATTTCAGGGCCATGATGCCTACGCTTATTCATTTTATACTTTTAAAACCGTGTTTAAGAAAAAACTGTCTCAAACACAAATTTTATGTAGGCGAAAAATCATTGCTATAGCAACAGTAGCTTTAGTTTATGAGAACTGAAAGGTGAAAAATTCACATTTCCAACACTTAAAACTTAACTATTTGATTTTTGATGGCTGATGGCACAGGGTGGTAGCTCCTGACCTTTCAGCACTACTATCATTAACTGGATCCCAATGAGACTTGGCCAAACTCAAAGCCTTAAAAGATAAAACACGATGCTTTCTTTAATGATAAGATTAATTAATATAATTCAAACATTTATTATTTAGACCATCCCCCAGGCTGTCCTGCTCTTCTGCCTCCCTGTGTTCCAGGGAACCAAAGGAGTTACTGGGACAGTAACAGCCTCAAATGGTGAGTGATTTGCATATCTCTGAGGTCTTCCAGCTAAAAGAACAACAACAACAACAACAACAACAAAAAAACACCACTAGCATCATGCCATTGCACTGGTCCCAGCTAGAACTGGCATCTCCAAACTTAACTGTGGCTGGTTCCAAGTATGCAACATGATCATTTCCTTACTATTCTGATGGGCACAGGTTAAAAACTAGCAACAAAAAGAAACTAAAACAGTATTTTTCCATAAACAGATGGCAAAATTTGTGAGTATATGTATACAAGAAAAGGAAATGAGGATCAATTTTGAAATACTTTTTCCCATTTTAATGCCTAGCTGCAAAACATACCCCTGGCACAAGGGGAATGATCACCACTAATAACTTAACCCAACAGCACATGACCCACTGAATATGGTAGAGTTATACAATGTTCATATAAGTCTGTAATAATATATTCCTGATTCCGCGCTTTACCAGCCATGTGACTATGGCCAATTTATCTAAGCCTCAGATCTCTCATCTGAAAATATGTTTTTTTTTTTAAATTTTCTTTTTTTAACCTTTATTTTTGAGACAGACAGATCATGAGCGGGAGAGGGGCAGAGAGAGAGGGAGACACAGGATCCGAAGCAGGATCCAGGCTCCGAGCTGTAAGCACAGAGCCTGACACGGGGCTCGAACCCACAAACCGTGAGATCATGACCTGAGCCAAAGTCGGATGCTTAATCGACTAAGCCACCCAGGTGCCCTTGAAAATATGCTATCTTATAGTTTGTTACACAGATCAAATAAGTTAATATATGTAAAGCATGGAGAACTGTCAGTGGCACATGGTTAAACACTTAATAAAGGGAATAGTTACCTTCATTGTTCAGTTTTGAGTCATTCTAATAGGGATGCAGTGGTACCTAACTGTGGTTTTAATTTGCACCTCTCTCAAGGCTATTGATGACTATTGAGTATCTTTTCATGTATTTATTTTTTAATGTTTTATTTATTTTTGAGACAGAGCATGAACGGGGGAGGGTCAGAGAGAGAGGGAGACACAGAATCTGAAGCAGGCTCCAGGCTCTGAGCTGTCAGCACAGAGCCCGATGCAGGGCTCGAACTCACGGACCCTGAGATCATGACCTGAGCCCAAGTCGGACGCTTAACCGGTTAGACTGAGCCACCCAGGCGCCCCTTCATGTAATTATTTTTAATCTGCATATCTTCTCTCTTGATGAAGTGACTTTTCAAATCTTCAGCCCACCGGATGGTTTGTCTTCATATTGTTGAGTTTCAAGAGTACTTTATGTTATTTGGATATAATTTATTTGTCAGATAAATGATTTGCAAATATTTTCTCCTATTCAGTTGCTTTTCTTTCTGTAACAGTTTTTCACACAGCAAAAAGTTTTTAACTTGCATCAAGTTGAATTTATTACTTTTTTTTCTTTTTGCAGATTATGCTTTTGGTGTCATCTCTAAGAAATTTCTGCCTAACTCAAGATCACAAAGAGTATCTCCTATGTTTCCTTCTAGAAGATTTATAGCTTTAAATTTAGGTGTATGATCCATTTTGAGTTTTTGGTTTTGTTTTCTTTTTTTTTTTTTTTAATTTTTTTTTTTAACGTTTATTTATTTTTGAGACAGGGAGAGACAGAGCATGAACGGGGGAGGGGCAGAGAGAGAGGGAGACACAGAATCGGAAGCAGGCTCCAGGCTCTGAGCCATCAGCCCAGAGCCCGACGCGGGGCTCGAACTCGCGGACCGTGAGATCGTGACCTGAGCTGAAGTCGGACGCTTTAACCAACTGAGCCACCCAGGCGCCCCTGTTTTTGTTTTCTTAAAGTAAGCTCCACAGCAACGCAGGGCTTGAACTCATAACCCCAAGATCAAGAGCTGCATGTTCCACTGAGTGAGCCACCAAGGTGCCCCTTTAGTAGATCCTTTTGTTGTTGTTGTTGTTTTTAAGATTTTTTTTTTTTTTAAAGTAATCACTATACCCAATTTGGGGCTCAAACTCGCAACCCAAAGATCAAGATTGCATGCTCCACCGACTGAACCAGTCAGGTGCCCTGAGTTTTGAGTTTTATGTAAAGTACAAAATGGGCCAAAGTTCTCTCTTTCTTCCATGGGAATGTCCAACTGTCCCAGAAGTATTTGTAAAAAAGACTAACCCTCTCTCCATTTCAATACCTTTTCACCTATGTGCTGAAAACAATGACCTACCGTGTATGGTATGGGCCTATTTCTAGATTCTGTTTTGTCACAATCCCCATCCTCCCCAACCCCAGCCCGACTATCCTTTCTCTGATGCCACAACGTCTTGATTACTGTGGCTTTCGGTGAACCTTCAAATCAGGCAGTATGAGCGTTCCTACTTTGTTCTTCTTTTTAAAATACTCTGGCTACTCTGTAAATAAACATATAAATATAAATTCACATAAATTTTAGAAGAGCTAACCAGGCCTTCTTAAGCAGGGCAAATTTATACTTATAAGCAGCTATTCTTACAGGGTGTTGTTGGAACTCATAGCTAATACAGTGTCTCTTCATCATTACATTAAAAGAAATGCTAAAATCTTCCCAGAGGTAGATGAAGGAGCTGATGATCTCCATGTTTCCCAAATTGTGACAGAATTTAAATACTCATTCCCTAAACTGATTTCTTCTTAATCTCAGTCTTTTCAGATATAATGATGTCACAGGCCTCAGCTATAAGTAAAGCTGTTTTTCTGCGGCATGTCCCCCATAAGTCAAGCCAGGCTGATTGGGGGTTCTCTCTGGCGTGGGGGAAGGGAAAGCTAGGAAAAACATCTCTATCTCTATTCTAGTTGCTAGTCTCATTTTACGTCTCAAATTGCCGAAAAATTTTCACTTGATTAAGATTTTATGAGCTTCTTGCAACTGCCTTGTTAGCCAAAAGCCAAAGACATCCATCAGAAAGCAACAATAGTAACAGACTCCTAACTATGTAAACAAGGGTTTTACAACTGTGGTTTTGTAAAGTGTATGGGCTGGGCACAGTCATCCTCCCCAGTAATTCAACTACCTTCCCTGCTCATTTTAAACTGTAGTATGTAAGGAAAGACAACCAAGTTTACAAACATTATGTAGACTCCAGAAAAAAGGGATGATAAATTACTTATAAAATCATTACAGGGAGATTTTAATTATATTTTGTGCAGAAAGTTACTGATCTGCATTAACTGGGTTTAAAAGCCCAACAACAAAACCCTATAGATAATCAGAGCCACAGATGTTGCCCCTTCCCTTTAGTTTGTTTACTGGAGGAAAAGGCTCTGTAAACACACACAACTGAAAATCAAAAAACACAAAAGAAAACCATTAAATTACTCATTTAGTAGCTTTAAGGCCAAGTTTTAAATTAACCCCTATAAATACAAAATATGCCACCTCTGCTGGTCAGAATGGCTAGCCATCTTCCCATATTCCACTTCAGAGGTTAAGAACAAACCTTAACAGTGATAATTCAATTTCTGGCCTGATGTTCCCACAATTTAATTAAGCTAAAGCCAACGACAAAGGGAAAAATGCTGTCATTAGAATCTTCCAATTTGCTACCTGACAAGTCTCTTTCATACAAGTAAAAGGGTTTTTTTGGTTTTTTAAAAATTATTTATTTTGAGAGAGCGGGGGAAGGGCAGAGAGAGAGAGAGAGAGAGAGAGAGAGCAAGAGAGAATCCCAAGCAGGCTCCATACTCAGCACAGAGCCTGATGCGGAGCTCGATCCCACGACCATGAGATCACGACCTGAGCTAAAAACAAGAATCTGATGCTTAACGGACTGAGTTATCCAGGTGCCTCTAAAAGTTTTTATGTCACTCATTCCTAAGCTTTCAACTCTTATTATTTAGAAACAAAATACTTACAGAAACTTCAATACCCAAGTAGAGGTATAGTACTGGGTTTATTTTTTTAATTTAAGGAAGAAAAAAAGAAACATTCCGGATTAGCCAGACACAAAAGAGGTTTTTTTTGATCACAGAGCAAAGATCGCACACTTCACTTTTAACAATAAATGAAAAGAGGCAAGAGCGGGAGTTCACAACACTGAGAGCAGGGTTTCTATTTGATCTTATTTCATAGTATTTTAATGCAGACTTGATACATAGGCTACACTCTAAAATGGTTCACTCAGGACTAGAGGTTGCTAGGGAGCTCTACAACAGACAGAACACACATAATTATAAATTCCTTTACATATTCCTTTTTCTTTACGTATAATGCTTAATATTCATTTCTTACCTCACACCACTGAGTGAGGAATGAGAAGATTATAACAGAAACAATTTACAAAAAGGAGCAGACTTTTGTGAGGAATGCTGAAAATGGCATATGCTATCCATGTGCAGGGACAAAGGGTAAATGGAAAATCTCCACCTTCCTCTTAATTTTGCTGTGAACCTAACATTGTTCTAAAAAATAGTCTTTTAAATAAGAGGGGGGAGAAAGTTACACAACAGAAGAAAAAGACGTACAAGTTATCAGTAATGGCCCAGAAAGATGCTCAGTCCAAGCTTTGTCTAAAAGACTGAACCCCAGTGAAATCTTGACCCAATTTTTACCCAGGCTCTTTCTCAGGAGCCACTGGTGTCCCTGCAGGATGCAGAAGACAAGGTCTGGAAATACCTGAATTGTATCAACACTTATAATCACCAACAAACTCATTAATGAGTTCTTCAAATTACATCCTTCTTGTATTTACAAATTTTGTTTCACACTTTAATGTTTATGAAATTGGGTTCGTCTTAGATTCAATGTGTGCATTTTATGTCCTAGTTTATCTGTTTGTTTTTCCCAACAAAAGTCTATATTCAAACCACTGGCACATCTTTCAAAGAGTCTCAGAAGACAATATGAAACTCAAGTCTACCACTGCTGGTCAGAGAAAGCCACGCAGCACTGACATACACATCATTGCTACCTGAATGGGTAAAGGCCAGAAAACGCTGGAGGCCCTCCCAGGACCGGGCAGAGAGGGAAGGCTCCGACTCCCTTCAATGTAATATCAGCAGAAACCAAGCAGGGAAGTGACACTAACTTCATTCATCTGTGGTGGCTTTAGTTTACAACCATCCTTTTTTTTTTTTTTTATACTTGATAATCTTTAAATAGATCTTTACTGAGGTCCAAAGATAAAACAATTGATTTAAGTCAGCCTCCTGGGTCTAAACTAGCTGTACAACATTAGCAAAGCTGCTAAACCATTACTGATAATTCTTCTTTAAGGGTAAAAACAAGAGAAAGATGACATATGCTTTCTACGACTACTACCAGAATAAAATAAATCAAACCATTTGTTTTATCTTTGATAAACTAATTAAAAAATAATGACTGCACCTTATTGTTCACATATCTACTATGTGCCAGGAACTCAATCAAAGTATATTACTTTAATCCTCTATGGCAGCTGTTAATCTCACATTACAGAAAAAGAAACAAGAAACTCAAAGAAGTTATATGGTTAGAATCAGGTCTGGGATTCAAAGTCAAGACTGGTTGATTTCAAAGATCTCTCTGCTTCACCAAGTTGCCTCAGAATACTAACTTACTACTTTACCATCATTCATTTACCTTTAACTGAGTTTCTGTTTAAAACACATTCTTGTAAGAAATCTCAATATTTGGTATTAGCCACTACTAATATATTCTTTCCCTCATTCAAAGAGCTCTTTCTTACTGATGTTACCTGTAATACAGCATTATGAAAATCAGAATGTGTCCATATGTATGGGCTTGCAGGTGTGTGTATGGGGGAAGGAGAATGCATAGGGAGATGAAGAATTTTTGGTAAATTTAATATTCAAATAACAGAAAAGATACTGGTATCAAATTTTTATTTCTCCCACCCAAAAGAAACTGTTTTGCAGCTATTTCTCTGTAAATCACTGCAATAAACTGCCTTCAACTCAGAGTCTTGTGGTTTCTACAAATGTACTTGCCACAATTGATTTGTTTCATCTATGGCATAAATAAGGTATAACTAACTCACTTTGGCTGTACAAACTCTGAATTTTATTTTGTATTAGAATAGCCCATTTACACATAAAAGAGAATATTTTTTTTTCCCCACCAACAGAATCCAAATACACGATTTTAATGAAAAGTTAAGTCTCAAAAAACTTCACATCAGCCAAGGAGAATAATGAAGAAAAATGGCAGCCAGGAGATGGTTCCTTCTGTTCATCTAAAACAGCTTATATCCTGAAACCAATCTAAAGGTTGTCTCTATTCAAAACACACAGCTTTAATGGATTGACACCGTAGTTCAAAGTAATCAAGAACTCCTTCAGTGGTTGGGTGGGGTGGAGACAAATTGAAACTTTCAACTAGAAAGAACTAGTATGAAGCAGTAGTCTCTCCATTGAAACTGTACAGTAGCCAGTTTTACACTAGAATAGTAACACAGCCTGCAGTGAAATACGGAATTAATAATGACCACAAAGAACCCATGCTACCATGGATGCTTACAGTAGATTGACAACTAGGAAAATCTCCAGCCATCCAAAGACAGAAAAGAGCCATTTCAAGAATTGTGTCATTTTCCCCAACAGTACTTAGCTTCCCTCCATAGGGAAGTTGACCCAGGAGATGAAGTTTTTCTGGGGGTTTGCAACAAAATGTAAAAAAAAAAAAAAAAAAAAAAAAAAAAAAAAAAAAA